>NC_134399.1:215038315-215339351 GCF_050003625.1 Haematobia irritans | reverse complement strand
CCTACAGAAAAATTTCTCAAAATGTCATTTCTATAGAAAATTTTAGTTCTACAGAAAATTTTATTAAAATTTTATTTTTATAGAAAATTTTCGCAAAATTTTATTTCTATAGAAAATTTTGTCAAAATTTTATTTCTGCAGAAAATTGTGTCAAAACTTTATTTCTATTGATAATTTTCGCAAAATTTTATTTCTATTGAAAATTTTGTGAAAATTTTATTTCTATAGAAAATTTTGTGAAAATTTTATTTCTATAGAAAATTTTGTGAAAATTTTATTTCTATAGAAAATTTTGTCAAAAATTTATTTCTATAGAAAATTTTGTCAAAATTTTATTTCTATAGAAAATTTTGTCAAAATTTTATTTCTATAGAAAATTTTGTCAAAATTTTATTTCTATAGAAAATTTTGTCAAAATTATATTTCTATAGAAAATTTTGTCAAAACTTTATTTCTATAGAAAAATTTTTCAAAATTGTAATTTTCGCAAATTTTTTTCCTATGGAAAATTTTGTCAAAATTTTATTTCTTTAGAAAATTTTGTCAAAAATTTTAATTAGAAAGATTAATATAAAAAATTTTCTCAAAATTTTATTTCTATAAACATTTTTGCCAAATTTTTATAGAAAAGTTTGCAAATTTTATTTCAATAGACAATTTTGTTAAATTTTTTTCTATAGAAAATTTTGTCAAAATTGTATTTGTATAGAAAATTTTGTCAAAATTTTATTTCTGTAGAAAGTTTTGTCAAAATTTTATTTCTAAAGAATTTTTTTTTCAAAATTTTGTTTCTTTGGAATTTTGTCAAAGTTTTATTTCTATTGAAATTTTTATTAAAATCTTATTTCTATAGAAAATTTGCAAAATTTTAATTCTATAGTAAATTTTGTCAAAATTTTATTTCTGTAGAAAATTTTGTCAAAATTTTATTTCAATAGACAATTTTATCAAAAATTTATTTCTATAGACAATTTTGTCAAAATTTTTTTCTATAGAAAATTTTGTCAAAATTTTAATGCTATAGAAAATTTTGTCAAAATTTTAAAAAGAAAGTTTAATATAAAATATTTCTATAGAAAATTTTGGCAAAACTTTATTTCTATAAAAAATTTACTTAAAATTTTATTTCTATAGACAATTTTGCAAAACTTTATTTCTATAGAAAATTTACTCAAAATTTTATTTCTATAGAAAATTTTGTCAAAATTTTATTTCTATAGAAAATTTTGTCAAAATTTTATTTCTATAGAAAATTTTGCCAAAATTTTATTTCTATAGAAAATGTTGTCAAAATTTTTTCTCCATAGAAAATTTTGTCAAAATTTTATTTCTATAGAAAATTTTGTCAAAATTTTATTTCTTGTTTTTTTTTTTTATCTCAGCTTAAAGCCATGCATTGACTAAACTACAAGTGTAGCTTAACCAACAGAGGAAAAGTATGCTTGTCAAATTTATTTGGGCAAAGCCCTATAGACTGCAAGATGGTTGGATGTACAGCTGTTTCGGAATTACCACATTCCTCATCAGCATCCTCTACTTGCAGCAAAACTATCAACCAATTATCAGAATAAATTCGGGTAATTCACTCAACCCATCGTGAACTACACTTGAACCTCCCGAAAAAGGGTTTGATAGTCGGCTACTGCCTAAACAAATTTGTCAGTATATCTCTTTTCCTTTGCCAAACTCAAATCATCGATTTGTATGTATTTGGCTGGGTTTGTTTTTGAGCGTGCTTCCTCTATCTTTGTTATTGTTGGCTTCTCTTCAATCGTTATTGTTGTTTTTTTTTTTTGATCTCAGCTTAAAGCCATGCATTGACTAAACTACAAGTGTAGCTTAACCAACATTTAACCAAATTTTATTTCTATAGAAAATTTTGTCAAAACTTTATTTCTATAGAAAAATTTGTCGAAATGTCATTTCTGTAGAAAATTTTGTCACAATTTTATTTCAGCAGACAATTTTGTCAAAATTTTATTTCTATAGACAATTCTGTCAAAATTTTATTTCTATAGAAAACTTTGTCAAAATTTTATTCCTACAGAAAAATTTGTCAAAATGTCATTTCTATAGAAAATTTTACTTCTCCATTTTATTCAAATTGGTTAATTCAACGAATTTTTTTGAAGTTTTTTAATAGGCCTTTTGGTCAAGAAATCATTGTTATTCGACTTAAAAATGGCTATTATTCCATGAAAGAAAATTTTTTTGACTAAGATCAATTTGGCTTTAATAACACTACTTTACAATTTTTTTTTTTGTCATTTACATTTGATGAGAAGTGACTTTTCTTATGTATTTTGATCTGCTGAATTCGAAATAAAAATAAAAAAATGACACATTTCTAACTCGAGACATAATTTGTTTATTGAAAAAAGCTAAAAACTAAAAATAACGAGATATTTCAAAAACTGTTCCTTAAAAAATTTTTGAAATTTTTTTTCGAATACAGCAGATCAAAATACATAAGAAAACACACCTTTTATCAAATGTACATTTTCAGTGTAAACTAGTGTAATTCGAATGTCTTTGGAATCGCGTTATCCCACTTTGTACTGTGTCCATAGGAGAAAATCTTAAACCCAATCTAATGCGATACAAGGCTATTCAGAACAACAAAAGTGTATACAGTTGCCACCTTTTTCACATCCCAGAATGTGAAAACAGACCCACTTGAAAACGAAGCACAATTCCAAAAAAGAAATTTGGGGTTTATTTTCATTTTAAATTTTGAGGTTTATTTTCATAATGTAAGCAGGTCCCAAAACCAAAATGAGGTTATTCCCCAAAAAACATATGAAATTGGTGTTGTTATTTTCCATACAATTGTTTGGGGTCATACTTCATTAAGGTTTTGGGGTAAATGTTCATGGAGCCCATATTCATATCGCCTATAAAATCACCTAATACCGACTTAATCTCATTCTCATTTCCTTCTACCGAAATACTACCCTAGTATTTCCGCGTTCATGAAAAAATTCACAAATGGTCATATAATCATTGTTTTGATAATATTCTAAAATTTCATAATTCATATATTCAAATACAATTCAAGGTGTTCATTACATGCATGACGTGGGAGTTCTGCAAATAAAAATAAAACCTAAGAGAAACAAACAACATACATAACAAAAAGAAAAACTACGTTCGTTGGTTTATTTTATTTTTTTTTTTAATTTTAGTTTGGCTTCAAAAATGGCCTTTGAGACATTATGTTAATAACACTTTCAATGTTTGCAGCTATTTGTTGTTGTTATTGTTATTGCGTCTATTGTCCCTTTGGCCTCTTTAGTAAGAGTATTCTCATGCATTCATACAATGGGGGGGGAGCATTTTAAAGTGGTGGGTGTTTGTTAGAGCTCAAATGTGTGTAAGGGGGGTTATGTATGTGCATGGCTAAATATTCATGGACTATTGACACAGAACTTGCGAGTGAGTGAGAATGAGAGATTGAGAGTGAAAAAACCAACTATTATAACAGTACTATTTTTATTATTTCTTGGTTGATGATGCTACCGGTTCTATTTGATGCTTTGTTATTTTCTTTCATTCATATTTCACAGCTCTCTCTCTCTCTCTCCCTCTCTGTAATTTTAAGGCCGGCTTTTCTTTGTATGTGAAATGAAGGTAATTTTTTTTTTTGTTTCTTTTTGATTTGTCATCTTCAAGGGTCCCCTAAATAGGAATTTAAGCTTATATTCGTGTGTGTTTGTGTGTATATGCTAGTGAGAAGAGACAATAAAAGATTCATTGTTATGACGAACAAAAAATAAAATCATTCAACTTAGACAAATGTAGGCACTTTTGTTAACATAGCTTGCAACAAGCGAAACATAAATTATTTGGATTCTAACAGTAAAAAAGCTAAAACGTCATTGACAATTCTTAGAAATACTTTAAGCTCTTGAAAACAAAGAACACAGGACAACATTTAAGATAACTTGATGTTACGAGAAGGACAATAAGTATACTTCAATTTTACTGCTTCGATAATATCTTTAATTTATTAAATTCATTTTATTCGTTTGGCATTGCCCAAGACTTCAAGGTCGTTGGTTTACAAACTATGTCATTAGTTTTAATGGTATCTGAATGGTCTGGAAATGGTTTAAAATTTAAGTTAAAAAATTTTAAAATAATAGCATACAGTTTCTTTGAAATTTACTTGATGGTCGGATACTGGGATCTTTCTATGAAAACTAATTTAATCCAAAGACTTTGACCTTTACATTGGGACATGTTTTAGAAATCCAGCAAAATACGCTTTTCGTATCATTTTAATGTAATAAGTTTTTGCAGTCAAATATGCAACTTTTAATTTCGAAAGTGATGCAAAGTCATTGTTTGGTATGAATAAGGTTAAAGAAGACCAACTCACAAAGAAGAATATGAGAAAATAACCTCGAGGAATCACAATGGACCTACAGTGGTCTAAGCAGGGTTGGCCTGTCACAAACTGTGACTTTTGCGACATACATTTGCGACGGTATAATACGTATGTCGCAAAAGCCGTAAACCTACTGTAGATTATCAAATTTTGAATAGAAGAAATCCTGAACATTTTTTAATTTAGTTTGACAACATTCGCTGTGAGTTTCTGCAGAAATTTGTGAAAGTTTTTCCCATGGTCAAGCCTATTTTCTTAGGTGGTATCGAAATTCCCGTTGGTGAGTGTGCAAAATACCTTGGGGTTATATTGGACAGGAGACTGAACTTAAATCTAAGAAAGGACGAGAAAATCCACGGTTAAAGGGTGATACGGTCAAAATTTGGTCAATATAAACTTGACGTATTTCTTTCAATTTTGCATTTAAAAAACCTAAACACCCCTCATTTTGAAGGTGTGTGTGTGTAGAATGTTGCCCTTATTTTGATTTTGGAATTCACTCTTCAGTTGTCAAAATGCCGTCCAAGCAAGAAGAGCAGCGTATCAAAATTTTGCTCGCGCATCGCCATAATCCGAGCTACTCGCACGCAAAGCTGGCAAAATCGCTAAAAGTTGCCAAATCAACCATTACAAATGTAATTAAAGTGTTTGGGGAACGTTTGTCGACAACCAAGAAGTCTGGATCGGGGGGAAATCGAAAACCGGAAGCCGCTGAGACGACAAAGAGAGTTGCCGGTAGTTTCAAGCGAAATCCTAATCTCTCTCTCCGAGATGCCGCAAAAAAGCTGGGTGTATCGTCTACAACCGTGCATCGAGACAAAAAACGAGCCGGACTATCGACTTACAAGAAGGTAGTGACTCCAAATCGCGATGATAAACAAAATACGACGGCCAAAGTGCGATCCCGGAGGCTGTACACGACGATGCTGACGAAGTTTGACTGCGTGGTAATGGACGACGAAACCTACGTCAAAGTCGACTACAAGCAGCTTCCGGGACAGGAGTTTTATACGGCAAAAGGAAGGGGAAAGGTAGCAGATATTTTCAAGCACATAAAACTGTCAAAGTTCGCACAGAAATATCTGGTTTGGCAAGTCATCTATACCTGTGGCTTGAAAAGCAGCATCTTCATAGCTTCCGGGACTGTCAACCAAGAAATTTACGTGAAAGAGTGTTTGAATAAACGTCTGCTGCCTTTCCTGAAGAAACACGGTTGTTCCGTACTGTTTTGGCCGGATTTGGCATCTTGCCATTACGGTAAAAAGGCCATGGAGTGGTACGCCACCAACAACGTGCACGGGGTTCCCAAGGACAAGAACCCTCCCAACACGCCAGAGCTCCGCCCAATTGAGGAATAGTGGGCTATTGTCAAGCGGAACCTAAAGAAGACCAAAAAACTGCTAAGGACGAGCAGCAGTTCAAGGCAAACTGGCTTTCTGCGGCGAAGAAGGTGGACAAGGTGGCTGTACAAAATCTGATGGCAGGTGTCAAGCGTGAGGCCCGGCAATTCGGATTTGGAAAAGCGAAAGCCTAACTGAATATTTTTCCTGAATTTTATACTAATTGAACTTGAAAAAGAAATTTAATTTGATTTTTTAAATAAACGATTTCACCGATTTACACGCGTTTTCCCTTGACCAAATTTTGACCGTATCACCCTTTACCCTGTACTCGTGCAAAAGGCAATAGGGAACATGTGGGGACTAAAACCGAAAATTGTGAACATTCCTAAGAATTGAAACTTCTTCGCACATACACCCATAGAAATGATTGGTTGGAATTCGAGTACGACAACAATTTGATAGTGGAGACCCACAATTTTTAATTGTGTGGAATAATTGTTAGTAATTTCTATTATTTGATGCTTTATATAACCAATAAAATAGCAGTGTGACCAAAAGTTGGTACACACAACCAAATATTGGTCGTTATTTATAAATTGAAGTAAGCAACCATTTCTATTTATTCCTCCCTGTTGTGGTAACTGATTTATTTTTCCAATCTATCACCAAACCTGATTGAAAGTCAGTCTAGCAAATAATTGGTTGGGCTTACCGATTTGATAGTTATAAAGTGAAATGGTTGCTATGGACTACTAATATTTAGACAACAAATAAGTTTTATTGTTTCGTTATTGAGAATTTTTATAGAATAAAGTTTATTTAAGCCAATGTTTAATTTAACTCAAGTGATGATGTGCGATGTGAATTATAAGCTTGTTTCTAATTCTGCAGTTGCATTCTCAAGAGACAAGTAAGTATAAATATGAAATTATATTTTTACTTCTCACGACAGTTTTTTTAATTTTTCTCCAATTTTATATAGATGCTATATATCAAGAGATATCTACTCAAATATGATGAAAACCTGACATGGTATGCTGCGTGAACACAACTTTTGAGATAGGTACAACTAAAATTAAAGTGCATATTTGCAATAATTATTTGTTATTTTTTGCAGCTTTGCACGTCCATGGCGTTGACATTCCTGAGTGGCTGCCTTTCTGTGGTATAGTACCATGTACTATTAATTTGTCGTATATTTAATATTTCCAATGGTTACACGTATATCTTTATTCAAATAAAAATAAACTAAACTGAAATTTGTTCGTTATTCTTATTTCACAAATGGTACCGATAGCAAAATATTGGTTGTTCCGTTAAATTCTCAGGTAGTTACGCCAACTAGCGAATGAAATTCTATTGGTTGTGATTACCAATATAATTGTCTATTGGTTATCACAACCAATTATGTCGGTTTTATTATGATAGTAGATGCAACCAAATAATTCGGTTGGCAAAAGAATTGGTTGTCCCAACAAATTTGTTTTCTGTGTGTACCATCGTCTTGGATATCATCGAATTCGCTGCCTAGCTGACGCGACTAAAGTATTTTCAGTTTGCGACTTTTGTTACTTTTTTTACATTTACGACGCGTATGTAACGTTTACGATGTTTACAACTTTGCGACAGTCGCAAACCTAAAAAAGTTTGATACAGACCATCTCTGGGTCTAAGTGCACATCAGTTCAATTTCAAAAATTGGTGTCACCCTCTACAACCTAAACTAACTTATATACCCGCATCCAGGGATCCGGAGCGGTCCGTTTTTTTCGCTCCGCTCCGCTCCCGCTCCGGAGAAAAAAAAATCGCTCCGCTCCTCGCTCCGCTCCGAGAAAAAAAAAATCGCTCCGCTCCGCTCCACGCTCCGCTCCGCTCCGCTCCGCTCCTCTTCGAGAAAAATCGGGCGGTACATATATATGAGAGCTATATCTAAATCTGAACCGATTTGGATGAAATTTTGCAGACTTGAAGGGCGATGAAAAAGATTACCTTTTGCCAAATTTGGCGACGATCCGTTTGAAAAAAAGCACAGCGTGACCCCATTTGTCGAAATCGGGCGATACATATATATGGGAGCTATATCTAAATTTGATCCGATTTCTTCCAAATTCAATAGTGTTCGTCGTTGTGCCCAAAAACTCCCTGTACCAAATTTCATCAAAATCGGTTAATAATTGCCACCGGAATCCTGTGAACAACAAATACATGGACAGACGGACGGACACCAAGCGCTAGATCGACTCAGGAGGTGATTCTGAGTCGATCGGTATATATTTTATGGGGTCTAAAATCAATATTTCTTGTAGGCACATTTTTTGGCAGATCAAACTTATTATACCCTAACCACTATGTGGTTTAGGGTATAATGACTTTAAAACAATGTGTTGAAACATTTTATTAATTTTGAAGATTTTTTTCAGAAATATTAAATCCATTTTGACTTCATTAAAACGAAATTTTCATTCATGTTAGGATACACATTTTTATGTCGAATCACTTAGCTATAAGGACAAACTGACTTCATTGAAAAGTTTAGAGACTTTTAGACAAGGAAAAAACTTTATATCAGAGAAATACGTCTTCTATTCTAAGCAAAATTCGTATTCGTATTTTAAGCATGTGAAATATTTGGCCTCCCGACAATATTCTTTGCGGTGCACCATCTACTATTTAATATGTGATAGAAACCAAATTTATGAAAATGGACCAAATTTAAAAATTAGAAATCTTTTGGACCAATTTTGGTCCGATCGGACCAAAACGGCAACGCTGATTGGAATTGAAAGTCTATACACAGAGTAGAAGTAACTACTCTCCGAAAGTTTTTTTTTTGTTTTGCAACAGACGTAGAGAAAAGGTTTTGTAATATTTGATGATTTGACTTAAAAATGGGTATCTTAACATGAAACAAAAAATTTATAGGCTAAGGTCAATTTGACTTTAATAATTCAGAAAAATTCTTTAAATTTAATGAAATTGTCTTTAAATTTGTTGTCTTTTTGCATATTGACTACAAAGCAAAAAAATCGTTCAAATATAGGACATGTTTTTCAAAACTTTATTTTAAAGAAGTTTTTTACTTCAAACATAGCATAATTTCTACTGGAAGTCGAGTCCTAATTTGGAAAATAAAGTTGCCGTTAACTCGTTTTTAAAGGACTTTGATAGCATATGAAGAAAAAAAGCTGAGAAAGCGAAAAATTAAAATTTGCTTCCTAGAAGCAAGTACACAAAACCTAAATTTAAGAGAGAATTGTGTTTTAAAAGTGTCCTTGCTTGTATTCTCCGCTTCTTTGGCTCGGAATCAATACCAAATTTTTTAAAGTAAAGACAAAATCTTTGGAACCGGGTATGCTTTTTTTCAGTGTATGTTTGCAACAACCTCCATCGAAATCAGTCCGTGGTATACCTACGAATATTCTTACTCAGATCTAGTGTTACCTAATTTCGCTTTTTTCCACTTTATTGTAAAAATACATTTTCAAACAGCGTTTTTAAGAAATGTTCATTCTCAAAAAAGTAGATAACATGCAATAATAAAATCAAGTCATTAGTTTTCAATGTGAGAAAAAATTAAAATAAATGTATATGCGCACATTTTTCAACCAAAATTGAAACTATCCATAATTTTAATTAAATTTTCGAGAACTAATATCAGAAATAAGAGAATGCTAGGGTATAGTACAATAGTAAAGCAAATATGAATGTCCTTACACTGAAAAAACGCATGCCCGGTTCCAAAGATTTTGTCTTTACTTTAACAGTTTGGGTATTAATTCCGAGCCAAAGAAGCGGAGAATACAAGTAAGGATACTTTAAAGACGCAATTCTCTTTTAAATTTGGGGGTTATGTACTTGCTTCTAGGAAGCAAATGCTAATTTTTAATTTTTTTAGATTTTTTTCGTCAGTTGTTATCAAAATCCTTTAAAAACGAGTTAACGACAATTTTATTTTCCATATTAAGACTCGACTTCCAGTAGAAATTATGCTATGTTTCAAGTAACAAGCGTCTTTAATATAAAGTGTTGAAAAACTTGTCTTATTTTTTAACGATTTTTTGCTTTGTAGGCAAGATGCAAAAAAGGAAACAAATTTAAATACAATTTTATTAATTTTAAAGAATTTTTCTTAATTATTAAAGTCACGTTGACCTTACCTCAAAAATTTTATCTTTCATGTTATGATACACATTTTTAAGTAAAATCACTTTATTATAAGGACATTACAACTTCATTCAAAAGTTTATTGACTTTTGGACAAGGAAAAAAACTTTATTTTAGAGAAATGCGTCTTCCTTGTTAAGCAAAATTTGTATTCTTATTCTAAGGACATGAAATCTTTGACTTCACGACAATATTTTTTTCAGTGTAGAAAACTAAAAATTAAATATAAATAAGATCGTTTAATTGCATTTATTTGGCGTTCATTACAAACATCTTTGTAGTAATACGGGATGAAATTGATCGAAAGTACTGTTGTTACTTTTACAACACATACTAGAGATATATTTTGACATTTGCCGTTTTTGAAAACAATTACTAAAAAAACACTTTGTGTTTTCCCCAATGTACGTACGTACAAAAATACATATCGTACATTTTAAACGTTTACTCACACTACGCTAAGTACTAAGTAATTTCAAAGTTACACATTTCATTCAAGTAATATTTTATTCGGAGCGGAGCGGTTTTTCATTTGGAAACCGCTCCGCTCCCGCTCCGCTCCGGATTTTAGAAATGCCGCTCCCGCTCCGCTCCCGCTCCGGCAAAAAAAGGGCTTGCTCCGCTCCGCTCCGCTCCGGATCCCTGCCCGCATCACAATTGAATTGCAGTGGGTACACGCAGAGAAGAAACATGATTGTCACAATCATATTCGAAGAGCAAAATAATATGATAGGAGCTATTTTTGCGGCGACCATGTAACATTTTAACCTGTAACCATGTTGGCTCAGTGAACATGGTTCAAAAAAATATATAATTGTCCTCATCTAAAATGTTTTTTTTTTTTTTGTTTTTATTTATTTATAAACTAATTCATTGTTTATTTGTATTTATAATGCCGTCCAAGCAAACGCCATATATTTTTACACACTCTTTTTTTTCAATTTCAACAATAAGTAATTATTCCATATTTACATCGTGCCCATAAAATGTACAAACGCAGACATCATGTAACTGCAAATAAAAATAAATGATCCATATAGCAAAATGCAGAACAAAAAACAGGTACATTTTTTCAATTACACTTTCCTTTTTTGTGTTCACATAAAACCACGTGCCATTTCTGAATAAATAAATTAACACAAAATACAGTAATTCCGTATTATCCGTCCATTCCAAGAAACAATCAACACACGACTGACGCGCAAAATGAAAAAATCGTGTGTACCTGCTGTTTTTATAAAATTCTTTTCGCTGCAAAAAGTTAAAAAATTAAATGGTCGCGAAAAAAATGTAAATGGTCTTTATGGCCATGTAATGGTTCTAAACATATCTATACTTAACCTATAAAAATACTTTTTTCCCTGTAAAAAAGTAAAAAAAATTAATGGTCAGGTACATGATTTTCCCGACCATTTAATGGTCTCAAATTCTATCATTTAAATGATAGAACATGTTTGCGGTATTCGAGAACCATTCAAATGCTTATTGCCACCATATATTTTTCTCCGCTCGAAAACTATTTTTACAAAGACAAAATACATGGTTTTCGCGACAATTACATGCTCTAGGTAAGCATTAAATGGATGCGGCAACCATGTCCAAACATGGTTTTTCTGTGCGTGTATAAAAATTCAAACAAAAGTTGAAAAGCCAACAGTCTTTTTCAAATTTATAGAAAATTGAAAGATCGAAAGGTTAACTTTTCCACATTCAAAAAAATCGACTATTTGATTCTCTTTACAAGCCCCTATCCAACTTGTTCTACTTCACAAAAATCATTTTAACAATATTTACATTTATTCCCTTTCACTTCTGTTAAATTTCTCCCAACAAAAAAAAAACTGGATCAAATAAACTTAAAATATTCTTCATCTTAATACGGTATTTTAGTCCTCAAACATGAAATGTAGCTTGTCAACGTTACCTCCCAAAAAACAGAACCAGTGAGAAGTACCCGCTTTCATTTTATCTTGGCCTTATTTTCTGGATGCCACATTAAGAATAGGCTACGCTACAAACAAGAACTTTAGCTAACTAATGCTGAAATGACAAAACTTAATTTTCCTTTAGCACAAAAAAGCCAAACAAAAGGAAGCACAAATAAAATAAAGCAAAAAAAAAAACACCCATGAGGGCAAAGAGCAAAGGTGAAGAAGAAGAACAACAAAGCATTAGTCTAGAGAGTCGAGTCGAAAGAAGAGAAAAAGAGATACAACACTGCCGTAGGGAGGAGTGGTGCTATACTGAGCTCTTGAGTCGAACGAGGAGAATCCACTCAACCCCCCCAAACTCAGTCATTCAAACATCCATCCATCCATCTATACATCATTCTTTACATCCATACATCCTTCTATCTAAAGCCAGTAGTAGCTGCGTATCAACGTCACACAATAACACTTGACACGCTTTTCATTTCATTTTCCATTGAAGTGCAATGAGCAGGCCACTATGTACGTACAAAAGTCTCAGTAGGTCTAATACTTGACGCTGATGTTGAATGTTTGATGCATGATATTAAGCTGACTGCGAACATCAACACCACTACCACCACTACACATCTCTGAGTTGGCATAGTGGCACTCGGAGTTCTTTCGTTGTCATTGTTGCATCATTGAGCCAGCAATGAAGCTCTTAAAGTTACAGGTGAGTATTTAACTTTATTCTTGGAACATTACTGTGGGTGAATTTCTGGGTAAACAAGAAGAAGAACTTTACTTTCATAGAGTCCATAGCATAGCCTATTTATAGGCAATGAAATACAGTCAGCAAAGAAAAAAGTTGTACACCAATGTGACATAAATTGTGAAACGATATGGAAACTATAAAGTAAATATTTATTTATTATACCTTAAATTAAAGCTCAAGCTTTAATGTAAGGTATAATATATAAATATTTACTTTATATTTTCCATATCGTTTCACAATTTATGTCACTTTGGTGTACAACTTTTTTTTTGTTGCTGACTGTACGTTTTGTAAAAAATTGACTTAAAGTAGATTTCGGTTAACACGAATTAGTAGAAGTTTTTTTATACTACATTTCAATTTTAATTAACCAAATTCAATTCATAAATAAAATGTATTTTATAGCTGTTGTACAGTTGACCTTTTTGATATAATTTGCAGATATTATAAAGTTTAAGGTCATGCTGTAATAAAACAAATAACATTTTAGTTTTTATAGCGTTTTATTTTCAAATCGTTCCTATATTTCGAATAGCATCGTTGGCCGTCTTCAGGGAAATTACATTTTTAATAAGAGATCTTGTTGTGATTTGCTCGCCACTACGTTTGAGTTTACACTCCTATAGAAATTTTTCTGAAAATTTAATTCTTCTAGAATGTTTTATTTCTATTGAAAATTTTCTGTAAATGTTATTTCTATATTTGATTTCTGTAGAAAAAATTCTGAAAATTTTATATCTTAGAAAATTTTTTGAAAATTTTATTTCTATAAAAAAAAATGTTTGAAAAGTTTATTTCTATAGAAAATTTTCTAAGAATTTTATTTCTAAAAATTTTATTTCTTTACAAAATTTTTGTAATAATTTTATTTCTATGGAAAATTTTCTGAAAGTATTATTTCTATTGAAGCTTTTATACCAATAGACATACTTTCTAAAAATTTTATTCCTGTAGAATATTTCATTTCTCAAATTTTACATTTTAGAAAACTTATTCACAATTTTATTTATATAAAAATTTGGTCAAAATTTTATTTTTATAGACAATTTTTGCTAACAATTTTATTTTCATTTTTTTTTTCTACGAAAAGTTTATATCTATAGACACTTTTCTGCATATCTTATTTCTATAGAAAATTTTCTGAAAATCGAATTTCTATAAGGAATTTTCTGAAAATTATTTTTTTTGGGTTTTTTTCTGAAATTTATTTTTATAGAAAATTGTATTTCTATAGAAAATTTTCGGAAAATTTTATTTCTGTAGAACATCCCAGCTAAAAAAATTTGGAAGTTCTTCTAAAGGCACAACTTTAAAAGCACTTCCAAAAATGTTCGCTCAAAGATGTTCTTTATTTCAACTGCACAGGAAGTTCATTTGAGTCAATTTTTTATAACTCACTTTTTCATATTTTTAATGGGAAATTTAATTTTTTTTTGTTTCAAATAGGTTAAAAACACATTAAGAATTAATAAAATGATACAAATTATTTAAGTTATGCAGAAAAAAATGTTTAAATCCATTCTGGAAAACTTGCACGCTTTTGAAAATAATTGATGTCAAACGTTCCAGACAAGCGTTAGAATACATTAAAAATCATAAAAAATTTTAAACTTTATTTATTTGAAAAAATATCACAGAAAAAAAACATTGAATTCGGATCACACCTAAAGAAGTGATGCAAATTCAGTGCAACGGCTGTTGAAATGGGGGACATCCGTCATATGACAAGCCCATGTTAAATTCATCGCTTCTGCGTCAATTTTGCACCACTTCCGGATCCAAAAGGAACATTTCCATTACTTTTTTGGCGACGCTTTATTTTGCTGGGCATAGACGCTTTTCTGCAGATCTTATTTCTACAGAAAATTTTCTGAAAATCGAATTTATATAAGGAATTTTCTGAAAATTTTATTTTTATAGGGAATTTTCTCAAAATTTTATTTCTATAGAAAATTTTCTCAAAATTTTATTTCTATAGAAAATTATCGGAAAATCTTATTTCTACAGAAAATTTTCGGAGAATTTATTTTATAGAAAATTTTCGGAAAATTTTATTTCTACAGAAAATTTTCGGAAATTTTTATTTCTATAGAAAATATTCGTAGAATTTTATTTCTATAGAAAATTTTCGGAAAATCTTATTTCTACAAAAAAATTTCGGAGAATTTATTTTATAGACAATTTTCGGAAAAAATTTTATTTCTATAGAAAATTTTCGGAGAATTTTATTTCTATAGAAAATTATAGGAAAATTTTATTTCTATAGAAAATTATCGGAAAATTTTATTTCTATAGAAAATTTTCGGAAAAAATTATTTCTATAGAAAATTTTCGGAGAATTTTAGTTCTATAGAAAATTTTCGGAAAATTTTATTTCTATAGAAAATTTTCAGAGAATTTTATTTCTATTGAAAATGTTATATCTATAGCAAAATTTTTGAATTTTTGTTTTGCTATAGAAAATGTTCTGCTTCTTAGTTTTCTGAAATGTTTATTCCATAGAAAATTTTCTGGAATTTTTATTTCCATAAAATATTTTTCGAAAATATTATTTCTGTACAAAATTTTCTAAAAATGTTAATCAAAAAAAAAAATTCTGAAAATGTTATTACTATAGAAACTTTTCTGAAAATGTTATTTCTATAGAAAATTTTCTCAAAATGTTATTTCTATAGAAAATTCTGGGAAAATTTATTTCTATAGACAATTTTCGGCAATTTTTTTTTCTATAAAATATTTTCCGAAAATAATATTTCTGTACATAATTTTTTAAAAATTTTAACTCAAAACAAAATTTCTGAAAATTTTATTACTATAGAAACTTTTCTGAAAATGTCATTTCTATAGAAAATGTTATTTCTATAGAAAATTTTCTCAAAATTTTATTTCTATAGAAATTTTTCGGAAAATCTTATTCCTATGGACAATTTTCGGAAAATTTTATTTCTACAGAAAATTTTCGGAAAATTTTATTTGTATAGAAAATTTTCGGAAAATTTTATTTGTATAGAAAATTTTCGGAGACATCTGTTTCAATTGACAATTATCGGAAAATTTTATTTCTATAGAAAATTTTCGGAGAATTTTATTTCTACAGAAAATTTTCGGAAAATTCTATACAAAATTTTCTGAAAAATTAATTTCTATAAAAATATAAAAATTTTTTTTTTCTAAAGAAAATTTTCTGAAAATTTTACATCTATACAGCATTTTCCGAAAATTTTATTTCTATAGAAAATTCTGTAAAAATTTTATTTCCTTTAAAAATTTTAATCCTATCAAATATGCTTTTTCTATAGATAATTTTGTAGAAATTGTATTTCTATAAAAAATTTTCTAAAAATTTCATTCTGTAGAAAATTTGTTGAGAATTTTATTCCATGGAAATTTTTCTGAAAAAAACTTTCGTCTATCAAACATTTTCTGAAATTCTTATTTCTATAGAAAATTTTGTCAAAATTTTACTTCTATAGCAAATTGATTACCTAGTCGAAAATCTTTAAATTCATTCTTCAAACACCAACAATCATAAAATATAAAATTAAAATTCCCACCATTTTTCATGGCATTCGAAAGATCGTTATATTGAATCCATTTCCCTGACATTTTCTGGTCCAAATTATTTCTAATGTTCTTTATAAAAAAACTGTATATCATCACCAACTAGTTCAAATTTTTTTCTCCCCTAAAATCCTTGACTTCATTTTTACTTTACCTTTTTGATTTTTCTACCTTCCATTCTGTCTTCTTCATTTACATTGTTGCTGGGTTTGTATAAATGAGTCCTGCTTTTCTCGTTGATTTTCTATTTTTTTTCCTGTTAAATTGAACAAAGTCTTGGATCTACTGGTGGAACTTCTACTGCAACGAGACAGCATTGCCAAAGGCAGCTAGCCGAGGGCTTAGCAATTTTCCTGTGACTGTATTTGGTGCCGTTTTGCCAACAAACACACACACACACACATTTTAATGCTACCTTCAAGACAGTTTTAAGTGGAATAAGAGAATGATAATGGAATTGAATTTTACTTTTAGGAACTTCCCTGAAGATGGGAATGCGTTGTGATACCAACTTGATTTGAAACGTGCTTTTTTCTGCAAGAATTGATTTATCTATTTTATGCCAGAAAAAATTGATAAAATTTTACGATTCATAAGTCACCAATGATTTTTGTACAATAAAATTGGAAAAAATAATAAATGAAATATATTTTTGACTTTATTTTGACAAAAGGAGATGGGACCCCATAGATCGATATTTCAATTTTTTGTTTTGGAAATACTTTCATAATTTTTCTTTTTAGATTTTGATTAAGAATTAGCGTCCTTTGAATGAGATATGAGCAAATCAATTTTTCCACATTTTTTGTTTTGGGGGGTTTTTGAGGATTTTCCTGGAATTTTTCAATTTGCTGTAGGATACATTGTTTGTTTGTGTTTTAGAGAAATCTTAAATGGAAGGAAAATTCTATGAAATCCTGTAGATTATTGCCACCATTACTCAAATGAGCACAAGAAGTAAAATCGAAAAAGTGGCTTCTAGTTTCGGGCTATGTGGATGATCAGTGTGCTTTCTACTCACTCAAGAAGTTAAGTAGGCAAATCAGCGTATATGAGGGCTATATGAAACATATATCGATATAAACCAAATTTAATATATCGCATTTTGGACCTAAAATACATATATCTAGATTACCAAGCAAATCGAATAAAATATTTCGGTGTTTACAGGCCCTAAAAAGCTTCTACATTTCCAATTTTAGACAAATCAATTAAATTTTGCAGTATCTGAAAACCCAAGAAGTCTAATCAGGAGATCGGCCTATGTGGGGACTGTCCCAAAATATGGATCAATACACACTATATTTGTCACATTTGATTTCTAATTGCAGCCAAATGAAATCCAAGAATTGAATCGATCAGTGCCAAATTTAAGACTAATAACTTCATTATTAAAAATTTGCGTGATTATAACAGACAGATGGATCATCTGTATTTTGGGTGAAAATGGGATTACATCTTACTACCTGGAGTCGGTGTTGAAACTAATGAAAAATGCTGGAGTCGGGCAAACTTGGTTCGCCTGCATAGCACGGTTGCCACAGTTGGTAGAATTCTACCAAACATGGAAGATTTTTACTGCTTGGTAGATTGATAGAATTTTAAGGGTTTTGATTAATTTTGCAAAATATTCCTCTCCACCTTAGAAGGACCTCACAAATTTTCTATAGAACTGGCATTTTGACAAAATGTTCTCAAGGATTCTATTGAATATTCTATAGGGATAAAATTTAACAAACTTTTCTGTAGGAATAAAATTTTGGCAGAACTTTCTCTAGGAATCGAATTTTGACAAAATTTTCTATAGAATTAAAATCTTGACAAAATTTTCTCAAAGAATAACATTTTGATAAAATTTTCTACAGGAGTAAAATTTTTCTATAGGAATAAAATTTAACAAAATTTTCTATAGAAATAAATCTTTGGCTGAATTTTTTCTAGGAATGCACTTTTATAAATTGACAAAATTTTTTGTAGGAATAAAATTTTGGCAAAATATTCTATAGAAACAATATTTTGAAAAAAAATTCTATAGGAATAAAATGTTGACAAAATTTTCTAAGGGAGACAATTTTGACACAATTTTCTATAGGAACAAAATTTTGACAAAATTTTCTATAGCAATAAAATTTTAACAAAACTTTCTAAGGGATAAAATATTGACACCAAATTTTGACAAAATTTTCTATAGGAATAAAACGTTGAGAAAATTTTCTATAGGAATAAAATTTGACTCAATTTTCTATAGGAATAAAATTTTGGTACAATTTTCTATAAGAATAAAACTTTGACAACATTTTCTTTAGGAATAAAGTTTTCACAAAAATTTCTTTAGGAATAAAATTTGACAAAATTTTCTATAGGAATAACATTTTCACAAAATTTTCTATAGAAATAAAATTTGACAAAATTTTCTATAGGAATAAAACTTAGACAAAATTCTCTAAAGGAATAAAATTTTGACAAAAATTTTTAACAAAATTTTCTAAGGGAAAAAATTTTAACACAGTTTTCTATAGGAATAAAATTTTGACAAAATTTTCTATAGCAATAAAATTTTGACACAATTTTCTCTAGGAAAAAATTTTGACCAAACTTTCTATAGGAATAAAATATTGACACAATTTTCTCTCGGAATAAAATTTTGACAAAATTTTTTATAGGAATAAAATGTTGACAAAATATTCTTTAGGAATAAAATTTTGACATTTTCTCTAGGAATAAAATTTTGACAAAATTTTCTATAGGAAAAAAATGTTGACACAATTTCGAAAGGAACAAACCTTTAACAAAATTGTCTATAGCAATAAAATTTTGACAAAATTTTCTATAGGAATAAAATTTTACAAAATTTTCTATAGGAATAAAATGTTGACACAATTTTCTATAGCAATAAAATTTTGACAAAATTTTCTACAGGAATAAAATTTTGACAAAATTTTCTATAGTAAAAAAATTTTAACAAAATTTTCCATAGGATAAAATTTTGGCACAATCTACTATAGGAATAAAATTTTGACACAATTTTCTCTAGGAAAACAAATTTGACAAAATTTTCTATAGGAATAAAATTTTGACACTATTTTCTCTAGAAAAAATTTTTTACAAAATTTCCTATAAGAATAAAATGTTTACAAAACTATCTATAGGAATAACATTTTGACAAAATTTTTTATAGGAATAAAATTTTGACAAAATTTTCTATAAGAATAAAATTTTGGCAAAATTTTCTATAGGAATAAAATTTTGGCAAAATTTCTGAAGAAATAAAATTTTGACAAAATTTTCTATAGGAACAGAAATTTGCCAAACTTTTCTATAGGAATAAAATTTTGACAAAAATTTCCACAGGAATAATATTTTGACAAAATTTTCTATAGAAATAATATTTTGACAAAATTTTCTATAGAAATAATATTTTGACAAAATTTTCTATAGAATAAAAATTTTCCCCAGGTATAATATATTGACAAAGTTTTCTATAGAAATAAAATTTGACAAAATTTTCTATAGAAATAAAATTTTGACAAAATTTTCTATAGGAATAAAATTTTAACAACATTTTCTTTAGGAAAACAAGTTTGACAAAATTCCTGTAGGAATAAGATTTTTGACAAAATTTTCTATAGCAATAAAATTTTGACAAAAGTTCCTATAGGAATAAAAAGTGACAAAATTTTCTTTAGGAATACAAGTTTGACAAAATTTCCTATAGGAAAAAGCTTTTGGACAAAATTTTCTATAGCAATAAAATTTTGACAAAAGTTCCTATAGGAAATAAAATGTGACAAATTTTTCTTTAGGAAGAAAACTTTAACATTTTCTCAAGGAATAAAATATTCTATAGAAATAAAATTTTGACAAAATTTTCTATAGGAATAAAATTTTGACAAAATTTTCTACATGAATTTTGCCACGATTTTCCGTAGAAATAAAATTTGACACAATTTTCTCTAGGAAAAAAATTTTGACAAAATTTTCTATAGGAATAAAATGTAGACCCAATTTTCTCTAGAAAAACAAATTTGATAAAATTTCTTATAAGAATAAAATGTTGACAAAGCTTTCAGTAGGAATAACATTTTGAAAAAATTTTTTATAGGAATAAAATTTTGACAAAATTTTCTATAAAAATAAAATTTTGACAAAATTTTCTATAGGAATAAAATTTTGACAAAATTTTCTATATGAATAAAATTTTGACACAATTTTCTCTAGGAGTAAAATTTTGACAAAATTTTCTATAAAAATAAAATTTTCACAAAACTTTCTATAGGAATAAAATTTTGATAACATTTTCTCTAGAATTAAAATTTTTCTCCAGGGATAAAATTTTGACAAAATTTTCTATAGGAATAAAATGTAACAAAATTTTCTATAAGAATAAAATTTTGACAAAATTTTCTATAGCAATAAAATGTTGACAAAAGTCTCTATAGCAATAAAATTTTAACAAAATTTTCTATAGCAATAAAATTCTGACAAAATTTTCTTTAGGAACAAATTTTGACAAAATTTTCTATACCAATAAAATTTTGACACAATTTTCTATAGGAATACCTTTTTGACAGAATATAGGAATAAGACTTTGACAAAATTTACTATAAGAATAAAATTTTGACAAAATTTTTAATAGGAATAAAATTTTGACAAAATTTTCTTTAGGAATAAAATTTAACAAAATTTTCTATAGGAATAAAACTTTGCCAAATTTTCTATAGGAATAAAATTTTGACAAAATTTTCTATAGCAATAAAATTTTGACACAATTTTCTATACGAAAAAAACTTTGACCAAATATAGGAATAAAATTTTGACACAATTTTCTCTCGGAATAAAATTTTGATAACATTTTCTCCAGAATTAAAATTTTTCTCCAGGGACAAAATTTTGACAAAATTTGCTATAGGAACACAATTTTGACAACATTTTCTATAGAAATTAATTTTATCAAAGTTTTCGTAGATATGAAAATTTGTCAAAATTTTTGTAGGAATAAAAATTTTTACAACATTTTCTTTAGGAATACAAGTTTGACAAAATTTCCATTAGGAATAATATTTCTGACAAAATTTTCTATAGCAATAAAATTTTGACAAAAGTTCCTATATTAAATAAAATGTGACAAATTTTTCTTTAGGAAGAAAACTTTAACATTTTCTCAAGGAAAAAAATATTCTATAGAAATAAAATTTTGACAAAATTTTCTATAGGAATAAAATTTTGACAAAATTTTCTACATGACTTTTGCCACGATTTTCTGCAGAAATAAAATTTGACACCACTTTTTCTAGGAAAAAAATTTGACAAAATTTTCTATAGGAATAAAATTTACACACAATTTTCTCTAGAAAAAAAATTTGATAAAATTTCTTATAAGAATAAAATGTTGACAAAGCTTTCTGTAGGAATAACATTTTGACAAAATTTTTTATAGGAATAAAATTTTGACAAAATTTTCTATAAAAATAAAATTTTGACAAAATTTTCTATAGAAATAACATTTTGACAAAATTTTCTATAGGAATAAAATTTTGATAAAATTTTCTATAGGAATAAAATTTTGACACAATTTTCTCTAGGAGTAAAATTTTGACAAAATTTTCTATAAAAATAAAATTTTCACAAAATTTTCTATAGGAATAAAATTTTGATAACATTTTCTCTAGAATTAAAATTTTTCTCCAGGGATAAAATTTTGACAAAATTTTCTATAGGAATAAAATGTAACAAAATTTTCTATAAGAATAAAATTTTGACAAAATTTTCTATAGCAATAAAATTTTGACAAAAGTTTCTATAGCAATAAAATTTTAACAAAATTTTCTATAGCAATAAAATTTTGACAAAATTTTCTATACCAATAAAATTTTGACACAATTTTCTATAGGAATACCTTTTTGACAGAATATAGGAATAAGACTTTGACAAAATTTACTATAAGAATAAAATTTTGACAAAATTTTCTATAGGATTAAAATTTTGGCAAAATTTTCTTTAGGAATAAAATTTTGACAAAATTTTCTATAGGAATAAAATGTTGACACAGTTTTCTATAGGAATAAAATTTTGACAAAATTTTCTATAGGAATAAAATTTTGACAAAATTTTATATAGGAATAAAATTTTGAATAAATTTTCTATACGAATAAAATTTTGAATAAATTTTCTATAGGAATAAAATTTTGACACAATTTTCTATAAGAATAAAACTTTGACAAAATTTTCGGTAGGAATAAAATTTTGACAAAATTTTCTATAGGAATAAAATTTTTTCACAATTTATTGTAGGTATTAAATTTTGACAAAATTTTCTATAGGAATAAAATTTGACAAAATTTTCTATAGGAATAAAATTTTCAATAAATTTTCTATAGGAATAAAATTCTGAATAAATTTTCTATAGGAATAAAATTTTGACAAAATTTTCTAAACCAATAAAATTCTGACACAATTTTCTATAGGAATAAAATGTTGACACAATTTTCTATAGGAATAAAATGTTGACACAATTTTCTTGGAATAAAATGTTGACAAAATTTTCTATAGGAATAAAACTTTGACAAAATTTTCTATAGGAATAAAATTTTGACACAATTTTCTCTAGGAAAACAAATTTGACAAAATTTTCTATAGGAATAAAATTTTGACACTATTTTCTCTAGAAAAAATTTTTGACAAAATTTCCTATAAGAATAAAATGTTGACAAAACTATCTATAGGAATAACATTTTGACAAAATTTTTTATAGGAATAAAATTTTGGCAAAATTTTCTATAGGAATAAAATTTTGGCAAAATTTTCTATAGGAATAAAATTTAGACATAATTTTGTATAGGATAAAACTTTGTCAAAATTTTCTATAGGAATAAAATGTTAACAAAATTTTCTATAAGAATAAAATGTTGACAAAACTTTCTATAAGAATAAAATTTTTACACAATTTTCTCTAGAAAAAAAAATTTTGACAAAATTTTCTATAAGAATAAAATGTTGACACAACTTTCTGTAGGAATAAAATTTTGACACAATTTTTTCTAGAATTAAAATTTTTCTCTAGGAATAAAATTTTGACAACATACTATCAAAGTCCATTGTGGGTAAGTTATCGCATTTCGTAGAAGTAGCAATTTTGCCTTGTTGATGCAATCTAAAACTTTTTAAAAGATCGACACATTTATAATTCAAGGGATATTTATACATCCAGTTGTGATCACTCGCTATTGTGAGTGATCATAAAATAATAAATAAACCTCTAAAATAAAATAATAATTCGTTTCTTCAATTGTAGTGTTTTTGATTAAATTGTCATTAAATTTGTATTCCCATTTTTTTACAGTTCATTAGTACACCTTGATATTAATTTTTCTATTTCCAATATAAAATCACTTAAAATTCCTCTTTTGAATAATGTAGTCGCGACAACGGTAAGACTGTTAACCTTTCCATGTTGCAGGCCATAATGTTCAGTGTAAATTTGTTTAGAAAATTCCCTAGGGCTGTTGAAACCTGCAATTAAACTACATTGAAAATTGTCAAAACGAAAAACACTTCAAAAGGGAAAATACCATACCAGACATTTTCCGTGGAATATTTTATAGCAAAAACGTGCAATATAATATGCTTCAGTGGGGATAAAAAACAGAAACCAAGAAATATAATACAAAAGAGAAATTGATTGTAAATGAAGTAACAACAAAAAAAGAACTTTAATAAACTACTGTATCCCTCTGGTCCATTGATTATGAAAATCGTTTTAGTTTTTTTTTTATGATTCGTAACCAAAAAAGGAAATTTCCATTTTGGGAATTCAATATTGATTACTTACCCATTTTCCAAAAATGATAATGGTGCTCTTAATCTTTGCCATACAAAGCAGTTATCCATGAGATAAAATATGATTACGGGGGTTTTCACTTTTTAATGATGATGGTGGAGAAGGTAAAATGGTGGTTTCATGATTTTTTTCATTTTCTGGTCAAATATCTAGAAAGTTTATAAATAAGAATTTTTCACTTTAGGCAATTTTTTTTTTTTCAAACACTGTTACACTTTGCCTTTTTTACATAGGTATTTGATTTAATGCATTTATTTGATCCACTAATGCCATTTTCTCTTTCTCACTCGTTCACTCTCTTTTGAATTTTCCCTTTAATCACTCTTTTTGTTATTTGAAATGCATTTCTAAAAAGCTATTGCCTTTATGATAATAATCACTTTATAATTAATAACGAAGTTGCCATTTTTCTTTATATCTCCCTCTCTCGCTCTTTAAGAACTTCAAGTCTTTACACTTTTATGTATAATGAGATCTTTGTATTTATATCTGTGTGTGTTGTTGCTTGTAGTATCTCAATCGGACGATAGAAGTGCTAGAATGAAAAAAATGTATTATTGCATTTATTATATTCACTAATGCCCTTTTCTCTTTCTCACTCTCACTCACTCTACTGCGAATTTTCTCTTGAATCACTCTTTTTATTATTTGAAATGCATTTCTAAAAATTTATAGCCTTTATGATTTTCATCACTTTATAATCAATAATGAAATTGTCATTTTCTTCTCTCTCTCCCACTCTCTCTCTTCTTACTAAACACTTCAAGTCTTAACACCTTTATTCACAATGAGATCTTTGTCTATATATGTGCGTGTGTGTGTAGTTGCTTACACTATGTCAACCGGAAGTTGGAAGAGCTAGAATGAAAAGGGAAAAATAATTTTTTCATTAGATTCTCTGAAATCATATCAACTATTAATGAAAATCTATCAAACAAAAACAAAAACTCTTAAAAAATGTTTTTCCTTTATTTGAAAACAAAGCATAAACGAGACTATAGAGAAGCACATCATGTAAATGTAAAGAAGATTTTGTTATTTTTCCTTTGAGCAAAGTTTCAATTGGAAATACCTGCTAATGCATTTTCATTAATTATACGAATGGAGTAATAATGGTGAAATCATAGCAAAATTATGAGAATGAACGAAGAACAAATCAATATACAAAATTCAATTAGAATTGAAGGGATTGAAAGAATTTGAATTATTGAAATTTTTCAAAAGTTTTGTAATCATAACAAAATGTAAAAAAGAACTATAATCACTACATGGTATACTATACGATGGTTGCCTTTATATTTTGGAATTAGAGAAAAACAACGACAAATATTAACAAGTAAGGAAAGTCTAAAGTCGGCTACTATATTATACCCTGCACCACTTTGTAGATCTAAATTTTCGATACCATATCACATCCGTCAAATGTGTTGGGTGCTATATATAAAGGTTTGTCCCAAATACATACACACAGAAAACAAATTTGTTGAGCCAACCGAATTATTCAGTCCCATCTACTATCACAAAATTTGTTATAGCAACCAATTGTTGTCTGGCACAACTATATAGAAAATTTTTTGGATGACAAAATTTTGGGAACAATAACAGTCTAATTGGAAATCACAACCAATAAGGTTTCATTCGTTTGTTAAAACAATTATATGTTTTTTCGGAAAACCAATTATTATAAAATTAAAGAAAACGTCCGTTTAATGATTTCAGATTTTATTTTATTTAATAGTATTACAAATTAATATTTCTCATATTGATCATTTATCTAATGAAAAATTGGAATGTCGCCCAAATTCGGTGTTTGTGGTTCTTGGTGCACGGTTCTCAAAATATATTCTTCTTCTTCAGTCATCATTTGATACTCACTCTCACAATCGCACTCGATTTTCAGTGGGACTTAGGCATGACCAGGCGAAAGGTTTTGGTTGCTGATTGATTTTGATTGATATATTTTATATTTTATGAAATTGTAAGAAAATTAGGGAAAAGGTTAAAATATGAGTGAGATTAATGTCGTTTTATGTTACTTACCACTTAAGAATCCAGCTACCGGTTTAAAAGATGGTTAGATAAAATTGAACTCACGTCATCAAATATTTAAATTTTAAAGTTTCATATATTAACCGAAATAAACATCTTATTTGTTGTCATATATATGTAGTCCATAGCAACAAATTCTCTTTATAACTATAAAATTTGTTAACACAACCAACTTATTGACTAGGCGGACTTTCAGTTGGGTTTGGTGACACATTGGCAAAACAAATCAATTATCACAATAGGGTGGAATAAATTGAAATGGTTAGATACTTCAATGTATAAATAACGACCAATATTTGGTCGTGTGTACCAACTTTTGGTAACACTGCCGTTATATTGATTATATAAACTATCAAACAAGAGATATAACTAATAATTATTCCACACAATTAAAAATCGTGGGTTTCCACTATCAAATTGTTGTCGTAATCGAATTTCAACCAATCATTTCTCTGGGTGTACATTTAAATATCACTCGATCTGGACAGAATTTGATAGACTTCTACAAAATCTATAGACTCAAAATTTAAATCGGCTAATACACTAGGGTGGAACACAATATGGGAAACATTTAAATCTGAAGCAATTTTAAGGAAACTTTGCAGAAGTTTATTTATGATTTATCGCTCGATATGTATGTATAAGAAGTTTAGGAAAACTAGAGTCATTTTTACAATTTTTCGACTAAGCAGTGGCGATTTAACAAGGAAAATATTGGTATTTTGGCCATTTTTGTCGAAATCAGAAAAACATATATATAGGAGCTATATCTAAATCTGAACCGATTTCAACCAAATTTGGCACGCATAGCTACAATGCTAATTCTACTCCCTGTGCAAAATTTCAACTAAATCGGAGTTAAAAATTGGCCTCTGTGGTCATATGAGTGTAAATCGGGCGAACGATATATATGGGAGGTATATCTAAATCTGAACCGATTTCAATAAAATTTGGCACACTTGACTACACTACTCATTGTACTCCTAGTGCAAAATTTCAACCAAATTGGCGTAAAACTCTGGCTTTTGGGACCATATTAGTCCAAATCGGGCGAACGATATATATGGGAGTTATATCTAAATCTGAACCGATTTCAATAAAATTTGGCACACTTGACTATAGTACTAATTGTTTTTCTTGTGCAAAATTTCAAGCTAATCGGGATAAAACTCTGGCTTCTGGGTCCATATAAGTGCATATCGGGCAAAAGATATATATGGGAGCTATAACTAAATCTGATATATATGGGAAAGATATATATGGGAGCTATATCTAAAACTGAACCGATTTCTTCCAAAATCAATAGGGTTCTACTCGGGTTCTATTTGTCAAAATTCGTTTTTATTATTCAACATAGTTCCCTTCAAGAGCGATACAACGATTATAACGATCTTCCAATTTTTTGATACCATTTTGGAAGTACTCCTTCGGTTTTGCCTCAAATTAGGCCTCAGTTTCGTCGATCACCTCTTTATTGCAGCCAATTTTTTTCCCTGCGAGCATCCTTTTGAGGTCTGAGAACAAGAAAACGTCGCTGGAGGCCAGATCTGGTGAATACGGTGGGTGGGGAAGCAATTCGAAGCCCAATTCATGAATTTTTGCCATCGTTCTCAATGACTTGTGGCACGGTGCGTTGTCTTGGTGGAACAACACTTCTTTTTTCTTCTTCATATGGGGCCGTTTTGCCGCGATTTCGACCTTCAAACGCTCCAATAACGCCATATAATAGTCACTGTTGATGGTTTTTTTCTCTTCTCAAGATAATCCATAAAAATTATTCCATGCGCATCTCAAAAAACAGAGGCCATTACTTTGCTAGCGGACTTTTTCAACTTCATTTTACGGTCATTCAAAATCATTTTGTGGATTTTTTTGATGTTTTCGTCGGTAACCACCTTTTTCGGGAGTCAACTGCGTTCACCGTCCTCCGTTCTCATTTCTCCACGCTTGAATTTTGCATACCAATCAATTATTGATGATTTCCCTGGGGTAAATTCCGAAAACTCATTATCAAGCCAAGTTTTTGCTTCCACCGTATTTTTTCCCTTCAGAAAACATTATTTTATCAAAACACGAAATTCCTTGTTTTCCATTTTTTTCACAATAACAAAAGTTGCTTCACAAAAGACGCTCTATCTCACAAACTAATTGACTTACAAACGTCAAATTTTGACATGAATCATTTGAAGGTTGGTACTATATAAAAATAATATGCACTTAATACTAGCGACGCCATCAATGTGTCAGATCGGGGACTTATCAGCCAACCTGTTACTTGTACCGAATTTGCCGAATTTGCCGACTTTGATTACAAAAATGTGTTCACGGACAGATAGACATCGCTATATCGACTCAGGGACCGATCCTAAGCAATATTGCCAAAGACATCATATGTCTATCTTGTCTCCTTCTGGGTGTTTCAAACATATGCACTAACTTATAATACCCTGTTCCACAGTGTGGCGCAGGGTATACTTATCGAAAATCGCTTTATTGTTTGAACCTTATCGGGAGCTGTCCATTTTTTCCAATCCACTTCGAAATAAAAATTTCGCTGCACTTCCACTCCTCCTAGAGAATCTTTTAGTAGACACATTGATATATTACCAAAAAACAACATACTACTACAGATCTATTATAAACGAAACAATTAACCCTTTCACTACCGATGTCCACTTAGAAGGACACTCGAAAAAGACACCAAATTCTATTTTCCCACTTAGTTTCGATTTATTTCTCGATGTTATTTTAAAGTAGAGACTTTAATCTAAATAAGCCATATTGGTGAGCGCTAAAATATGTTTTTATAAACTTTTTGAACAATAAACGAAAAATACGAAAACTTTAGACAATTTTTCTTTTGTATGTTTCTAGTAAATGGACATTTATACAAAAACTACAGCTGATACTTTTACGGTTTCTTTTTTGTATTTTTTCTCACACTGTAAAAGATAAAGGGTGATACGGTCAAAATTTGGTCAAGGGAAAACGCGTGTAAATCGGTGAAATCGTTTATTTAAAAAATAAAATTAAATTTCTTTTTCAAGTTTAATTAGTATAAAATTCAGGAAAAATATTCAGTTAGGCTTTCGCTTTTCCAAATCCGAATTGCCGGGCCTCACACTTGACACCTGCCATCAGATTTTGTACAGCCACCTTGTCCACCTTCTTCGCCGCAGAAAGCCAGTTTGCCTTGAACTACGAGCAGCAGTTAGCAGTTTTTTTGGTCTTCTTTAGGTTCCGCTTGACAATAGCCCAGTATTTCTCAATAGGGCGGAGCTCTGGCGTGTTGGGAGGGTTCTTGTCCTTGGGAACCACCTGCACGTTGTTGGCGTCGTACCACTCCATGGCCTTTTTACCATAATAGCAAGATGCCAAATCCGGCCAAAACAGTACGGAACAACCGTGTTTCTTCAGGAAAGGCAGCAGACGTTTATTCAAACACTCTTTCACGTAAATTTCTTGGTTGACAGTCCCGGAAGCTATGAAAATGCTGCTTTTCAAGCCACAGGTACAGATGGCTTGCCAAACCAGATATTTCCTTGCGAACTTTGACAGTTTTATGTGCTTGAAAATATCTGCTACCTTTCCCCTTCCTTTTGCCGTATAAAACTCCTGTCCCGGAAGCTGCTTGTAGTCGGCTTTGGCGTAAGTTTCGTCGTCCATTACCACGCAGTCAAACTTTGTCAGCATCGTCGTGTACAGCCTCCGGGATCGCGCTTTGGCCGTCGTATTTTGTTTATCATCGCGATTTGGAGTCACTACCTTCTTGTAAGTCGATAGTCCGGCTCGTTTTTTGGCTCGATGCACGGTTGTAGACGATACACCCAGCTTATTTGCGGCATCTCGGAGAGAGAGGTTAGGGTTTCGCTTGAAACTACCGGCAACTCTCTTTGTCGTCTCAGCGGCTTCCGGTTTTCGATTTCACCCCGATCCAGACTTCCTGGCTGTCGACAAACATTCCCCAAACACTTTAATTACATTTGTAACGGTTGATTTGGCAACTTTTAGCGATTTTGCCAGCTTTGCGTGCGAGTAGCTCGGATTTTCGCGATGCGCGAGCAAAATTTTGATACGCTGCTCTTCTTGCTTGGACGTCATTTTGACAACTGAAGAGTGAATTCCAAAATCATAATAGGAGCAACATTCTACACACACACACCTTCAAAACGAGGGGTGTTCAGGTTTTTTAAATGCAAAATTTAAAGAAATACGTCAAGTTTATTCTGACCGTATTATTTTCGTAAGGCCACTGGTCACAATTCAAGAATCAAGTTTTCAGAAAAAGCTCATATAGCTCTTGAAGTAATTGAGGTAGGTTCTCAAAATGACAATTTATGTTCTACATGCTGTTAGTACAAGTAAAAACAGAAGAAAAATTAAAGTTTTTAATATTAGGTTTATTTCGGTAGTGAAAGGGTTAAGGAAAACCTAAAGTCGGGCGGGGCCGACTATAATATACCCTTCACCACTTTGGAGATCTACATTTCCGATATCATTTCAAATACTTCAAATTTGGCTTAATTTTAAATCTAGTCGCTATGTAAAATATCGAGTCAATTGGAAAATATCTCCCAAAGAATTTTAATTTTTTTTTTTACATTTTCCAAAAATTCTTTTTAATGCCCTCCACCATAACGCATCGAAATATTTGCCTCACACCCAAGAAAGGAAAAATTTTTTTTTCATAATGATATCTAAGTAGATTTGGCCATGTTTGCAGGTTCTTTTGCCGGTCCATCTCTTAAAATTATTGGATAAGATTTTATTATACCCTCCACCATAGGATGGGTGTATATTAACTTTGTCATTCCGTTTGTAACACATCGAAATATTGCTCTAAGGCCCCATAAAGAATATATATTCTGGGTCGTGGTTAAATTCTGAATCGATCTGAGCATGTCCGTCCGTCTGTTGAAATCACGCTAACTTCCGAACGAAACAAGCTATCGACTTGAAACATGGCACAAGAAGTTGTTATTGATGTAGGTCGGATGGTATTGCAAATGGGCCATATCGGTCCACTTTTACGTATAGCCCCCATATAAACGGACCCCCAAATTTGGCTTGCGATTGCTCTAAGAGAAGCAAATTTCATCTGATCCGGCTGAAATTTGGTACATGGTGGTAGTATATGGTTTCTAACAATCATGCAAAAATTGGTTCATATCGGTCCACTTTTACGTACAGCCCCCATATAAACGGACCCCAAATTTGGCTTGCGATTGCTCTAAGAGAAGCAAATTTCATCCGATCCGGCTGAAATTTGGTACATGGTGTTCGTATATGGTCTTTAACAACTATGAACAAATTGGTCGACATCGGTCCACTTTTACGTATAGCCCCCATATAAACGGCCCCCAAATTTGGCTTGCGATTGCTCTAAGAGAAGCAAATTTTATCCGATCCGGCTGAAATTTGGTACATGGTGTTAGTATATGGTCTCTAACAACCATGCAAGAATTGGTCCATATCGGTCCATACTAATATATAGCCCCCATATAAACCGATCCCCCGATTTGGCTTGCGGAGCCTCAAGAGAAGCAAATTTCATCCGATCCGGTTGAAATTTGGAACATGGTGTTAGTATATGGTCTTTAACAACCATGCAAGAATTGGTCCATATCGGTCCATAATAATATATAGCCCCCATATAAACCGTTCCCCAGATTTGATCTCTGGAGCCTCTTGGAGGAGCAAAATTTATCCGATCCGGTTGAAATTTGCAACGTGGTGTTAGTATAAGGCCGCTAATAACCATCCCAAAATTGGTCCATATCGGTCTATAGTTATATATAGCCGATCCCCAATCACACAAAAATTGGTTGCCACTCGAGCCAAAAATAATCTACCAAAATTTTATTTTTATAGAATACATTGTCAAAATGTTATTTCTATAGAAAATTTTGTCAAAATTTTATTTTTATAGAAAATTTTGTCAAAATGATATTTCTATAGAAAATTTTGACAAAATTTTATTTCTATAGAAAATTTTGTCAAAATTTTATTTCTATAGAAAATTTTTTCCAAATTTTATTTTTATAGAAAATTTTGTCAAAATGTTATTTCTATAGAAAATTTTGACAAAATTTTATTTCTATAAAAAATTTTTTCCAAATTTTATTTCTATAGAAAATTTTGTCAAAATTTTACTTCTATAGAAAATATTGTCAAAATTTTATTTCTATAGAAACTTTAAACTTATTTATATACGTATTTAATCAGCCTTTTTTAGTTTAATATATAACACGTATGGACTAATATGTGGTATATATTACAGTGTTAGGAAGTTTTTAGATACCTTGCCATCGGCTTCAGTAGAAGTTTCTACGCAATCCATGGTGGAGGGTACATAAGCTTCGGCCTGGCCGAACTTACGGCCGTATATACTTGTTTTTTTTTTACATTTTCCAAAAATGCTTTTTAAAGCCCTCCACCATAACGCATGGAAATATTTGCCTCACAACCAAGAAAGGATAAATATGTTTTGTCATAATGACATTTGGAGTTTTTTGGAGATTTAGCCATGTTTCAGGTTCTTTTGCTGCACCCAGAAAAAAGTGTCTTCGAAAATAAAGGAAAAAATGTTCATCAATTTAGTTTAGCCATTTTATTTCCATTCAGTTAAATTTTTGTGTGAATTAATAAAATTTACTTGTTTCAGTAAAAAAATCCTAAACTGAAAGCAGTTAGGAATAGTTCATTAACTAGTATAAGGCATGGCATTTTACTAATACTGTTTTCTTCGCTGGGTATAAAAATTTACTACTGAAAAAGAAAATTTTATTCACTGATAACAAAGCATTCGTAGAAATAAAAAAAAAACGAACTAAAACCAAGTTTCCTCAAATTTAGTGAGATTTCTTATAAAATGATATTCTGATTTCCTTTATTATAGAAAGCTTATCATACATACGAATAACACTTGGCATAGAAAAATATTTTAGTTCACATTTGTTAGAATATAGGAAAATTTCCTACATTTCTTTTATCTACCTGTAATCGATACCTGTCATCGATATAATCGATGTGTTTGCGCGTGGGTTTTTTTTTTTAGTTGGAATCGCGTTGTTATGGTATACGGAGAGATTGTTAAAAAATAATATAGTAAAATAATATTATAAAACAAATAAAATATATAAAATATTTGTTATTTTAAATTAGTGAGAAAAATATTCGTTTTTTTTTATAAAAAAAGAAACCACCAGCAGAATAACAACCCCTTCATTCGACTTCATTTTGGAATCTTCAATTATCAGGTAATATTCAGTGACGCTAACCTTTTGTGAAAAAATTGGTTTTGGATTTGTTTATATTTGTAGGTATTGAAATTGTAAAAGGTGGACAAAATTGCTAGGCAGCAAACTATTCAAAGTGAAAAGTACTAGAAGAAGAAAAAAATATGTTTTAATATTTCAAGGCCAGTCGATGCTGTTGATTCTATATAAATGTAAAGGGTGATTCTTTTGAGGTTAGGATTTTCATGCATTAGTATTTGACAGATCACGTGGGATTTCAGACATGGTGTCAAAGAGAAAGATGCTCAGTATGCTTTGACATTTCAACATGAATAGACTTACTATCGAGCCACAACGTCGAATTTTCAGTGAATGGGCCCTAGAAAAGTTGGCAGAAAATCCGCTTTTTTATCGACAAATTTTGTTCAGCGATGAGGCTCATTTCTGGTTGAATGGCTACGTAAATAAGCAAAATTGCCGCATTTGGAGTGAAGAGCAACCAGAAGCCGTTCAAGAACTGCCCATGCATCCCGAAAAATGCACTGTTTGGTGTGGTTTGTACGCTGGTGGAATCATTGGACCGTATTTTTTCAAAGATGCTGTTGGACGCAACGTTACGGTGAATGGCGATCGCTATCGTTCGATGCTAACAAACTTTTTGTTGCCAAAAATGGAAGAACTGAACTTGGTTGACATGTGGTTTCAACAAGATGGCGCTACATGCCACACAGCTCGCGATTCTATGGCCATTTTGAGGGAAAACTTCGGAGAACAATTCATCTCAAGAAATGGACCGGTAAGTTGGCCACCAAGATCATGCGATTTGACGCCTTTAGACTATTTTTTGTGGGGCTACGTCAAGTCTAAAGTCTACAGAAATAAGCCAGCAACTATTCCAGCTTTGGAAGACAACATTTCCGAAGAAATTCGGGCTATTCCGGCCGAAATGCTCGAAAAAGTTGCCCAAAATTGGACTTTCCGAATGGACCACCTAAGACGCAGCCGCGGTCAACATTTAAATGAAATTATCTTCAAAAAGTAAATGTCATGGACCAATCTAACGTTTCAAATAAAGAACCGATGAGATTTTGCAAATTTTATGCGTTTTTTTTTTTTAAAAAGTTATCAAGCTCTTAACAAATCACCCTTTATTTAATATATTAATAAAATATGTCTTTTATTGAAGAAAACATTGCTTATATAAATACATAAAATTGTATTTAAAAACGAAGGTAAGCAGATCTAAATTTGAAGTAAAAGGTTTACCACAAATATGTGAGATTGTCCAAATGAATGAAAAAAGTTCAATAAAATCATTCCATATGTGAATTCAATTCAGTTAAATTTGTTCATTCTGTAGTATAGTGGTACATAAATATAGAAAAATGTTAACTAATATATGGAATGCATTCTACCTAATTTCTACGAAAATCACATCATTCAAACAAATAAAAATGTCTTTGGCGCTATACGAAGTTCAACTTTCTTCACAATGAGTTCATTTTAACTTAAGGAAGGGATCACTTTTTTCTGGGTGTATATAGCCGATCCCCAATCACACAAAAATTGGTTGCCACTCGAGCCAAAAATAATCTACCAAAATTTTATTTCTATAGAAAATTTTGTCAACATTTTATTTCTATAGAAAATTTTATCAAAATTTTACTCCTATAGAAAATGTTGTCAAAATTTTATTTTGTGAAAATTTTATTTCTATAGAAAATGTTGTCAAAATTTTATTTCTATAGAAACTTTAAACTTAATTATATACGTATTTAATCAGCCTTTTTTAGTTTAATATATGCCACGTATGGACTATCTATATATATAAAATTCAATCTATGTTTGTTTATTTGTTTGTTTGTTTGTATGTACCGAGTTGGCTCCGAAACGGCTGAACCGATTTACTTGAAACTTTCAGAGATCGTAGGGGGCGTTCATGTGGTGAAAATAGGGTACCTCATTTTTTGACACCTGGTCGCGGAGGGGGACCTCCCCTTTGTCGGACTTTTTGAAAATTGGACCAAAGTTGACCGATTTGGTTGAAATTTTCGTTGAAGATTGGGGTTGGCATCTAGACAAAGATCCGCTACTTTTTATTTCGATATTTGGTGGCGGAGGGGGCCTCTCCTTTGTTCGACTTTTTTTAAAGTACAGTGAAAAAACTAAAATTCTCTAAATTATCTGCGATTTACAGAGAACATGTGGTGAGGTTATGGAATTAATATGGGGTACCCGATGATTTCATATGTGGATGGGGAGGGGGACCTCCCCCTTGCCCTACTTTTTGAAACTTGGAACAAAATTATGCGATTTGCTTGAAATTTTCCTTGAATGTTGGGGTTGGCATCTAGACAAAAATCCGCTACATTATTTTTCGATATTTGGTCGGGGAGGGGGACCACCCCTTTGCCCAATTTTGTTTTTTTTTTTTTTTTGAAAGTTCAAACAAAACTAAACTCCCCCGACTGAAATTTTACAGAAAACATGGGTTACGAAATTTATATCAGGTTCCTGATTTTTTAATAAAAATAAAAGGGCATAGGGAGACACCCGCTTCTCTTAAGTAAAGGGTGATTTGTTAAGAGCTTGATAACTTTTTTTTTTAAAAAACGCATAAAATTTGCAAAATCTCATCGGTTCTTTATTTGAAACGTTAGATTGGTCCATGACATTTACTTTTTGAAGATAATTTCATTTAAATGTTGACCGTGGCTGCGTCTTAGGTGGTCCATTCGGAAAGTCCAATTTTGGGCAACTTTTTCGAGCATTTCGGCCGGAATAGCCCGAATTTCTTCGGAAATGTTGTCTTCCAAAGCTGGAATAGTTGCTGGCTTATTTCTGTAGACTTTAGACTTGACGTAGCCCCACAAAAAATTGTCTAAAGGCGTCAAATCGCATGATCTTGGTGGCCAACTTACCGGTCCATTTCTTGAGATGAATTGTTCTCCGAAGTTTTCCCTCAAAATGGCCATAGAATCGCGAGCTGTGTGGCATGTAGCGCCATCTTGTTGAAACCACATGTCAACCAAGTTCAGTTCTTCCATTTTTGGCAACAAAAAGTTTGTTAGCATCGAACGATAGCGATCGCCATTCACCGTAACGTTGCGTCCAACAGCATCTTTGAAAAAATACGGTCCAATGATTCCACCAGCGTACAAACCACACCAAACAGTGCATTTTTCGGGATGCATGGGCAGTTCTTGAACGGCTTCTGGTTGCTCTTCACTCCAAATGCGGCAATTTTTCTTATTTACGTAGCCATTCAACCAGAAATGAGCCTCATCGCTGAACAAAATTTGTCGATAAAAAAGCGGATTTTCTGCCACTGATTTTGGTAATAAAATTCAATGATTTGCAAGCGTTGCTCGTTAGTAAGTCTATTCATGATAAAATGTCAAAGCATACTGAGCATCTTTCTCTTTGACACCATGTCTGAAATCCCACGTGATCTGTCAAATACTAATGCATGAAAATCCTAACCTCAAAAGAATCACCCTTTACATACAGAGAAACAATTAAACTTTACCGAGTTACTTGAAATTTACAGAGGAGAGGGAGAGATCGTAACGTCCGTCAACCGTAATAGTTGATACCTGATTTTGTGATATTTGGACGGAAGAGAGGCCGCCCCTTTAGGCTTATAATTTGATTGACATTTTCTGGGACGTTTAAAAAAGATACGCTTTTCGACATTTGGTCGGGGAGGAGGTCCTCCTCTAAAACTACAAAAAAAAATTAAAGTTTTCTTGAAATTTACAAAAGCAGTGGGGGAAGGTTATGAACGAAGAGGCAACCTTCCTTGCCCCACACTTAAAGGAAAGTTTCAAGAATTTTCAGGTAAGGTTAGGGGTGTCGATATTGTATCGGGGAAAGTGACGTCCCTTTAGAGCACAATTTAAACATCTCCGATCTACTTGAAATTTACAGGGACGGGGCAGGAGGTGATTAAATTTATACATAATTTTTAAATTAGTATATGATTTTTCGATATCTGGTTGGGGAAGGGGAAAATTGAAATAAACTTTATCGATTTACTTCGATAGAATTTATAGGGACCATTGAGTAGTTGCGAAATTAATATAGAGTACGTGATAGTCCGATATCAGGTCGGAGTGGAGCGAAGGTGGGGAGAGGGTTCCCTTTTGTCCGTTTTTTTTTTTTTTCTTAAATTGAAAGTAGAGGGTTGTCCGTAAATGGGAACTCGGTACATAATTTTATGATTTTTGCACAGGCTTCTGCCAGACTTCTTTTTAGTAAAGAACTTAAATTTACATGAAATTGGCAGCCAACGTAGAGGGTGCATCATTTTCCAACATTTTAGCAAATGTTAATGTGGTAAAATTTTTTACTACTTTTGCTTTTTCCGATTTATTGGATGGGAAACAGTAATTCTTTGTATGTTATTATAATATAGTGCTTAATTTTCAGATATGTTGAGGAGAAGGATACCTTTCCTTGACAAACCCCACTTTAAATTCACAAGAAATATAGAAGATTGTCCAACTACTTGAATACAGAACATTATTAAAAAAATTTGGAGGAAAGGGTACACCCTCTCCCGCCGTATTTGTACCTATAAACGAAAAATCAAGTAGTCCGATTTGTTTAAAAGAATTGAAATCTTTTGGAATTTGTTTTAAGCACGAATAGTTGACTAAGTTAATGCAAAATGTTCCTCCAAATACGCTTCGGAAGGCGCAGAGAAGCGGGCCGGGTTACGCTAGTGTGGTATATATTACAGTGTTAGGAAGTTTTTAGATACCTTGCCATCGTATATACTTGTTTTTTTTTTTACATTTTCCAAAAATTATTAAATTATTAAAAAATGGAATATGCCGCTATTGTTTGGAATCCTATATATACTGTCCATTACGATCGAATTGAAAAATTGCAGAAAAAGTTTATAAAGTTTGCATTATTGTCTGTGCCTTTTACTGATCCTTTGCCTTCATATGAAGCTAGGTGTAGGCTAATTCATTTGGATTCTCTTCAATCGCGTAGATTAAAGTTTTCAGTTTTGTTTATTTATAAAATAATTAATGGATTTATAGATTGTCCGTCTCTTTTAGAGTTGATTGGTTTTAATGTACCAATACATTGTTTGTGAAAGCATGATTATTTTGCAATTCCTGCTCATAGAACAAACTATGGATCTTCGGAACCAATTTTAAGATCTCTTAAAGAATTTAATAATTTAAATAATAACTTTGATTTAGATTTTTCAATTTCCCTAAATAGGTTTAATTCTATTTTAGACTTAATTTATTGTAAGAATTGCTAGTCTGTAAGGAATGTATTCCATAGACTGAATAAATAAATAAATTCTTTTTAAAGCCCTCCACCATAACGCATGGATATATTTGCTTCACACCCAAGAAATGATAAATATTTTATGTCATGACATTTGGAGTAGATTTAGCCATGTTTGCAGGTTCTTTTGCTGGTCCATCTCTTAAAATTATTGGTTAAGATTTTATTCTATATTCCATTTATTAATAATTTTGAGCATATTGGTTTGGGGTGTTTGACCTATACTAACCTGGTATAAATAAAAACCTTAATTTGAAAAACATTATCCCCCCATTTCCCTTATAATACAATCTGTAATAAAATCTCAATTTTTTTCTTTTTCAATTTTCCCCCAAGGGATTTAAAATTACATTGTTAAGTGTTGGGCATTAGCATAGTCATTCATATCCTTACAAAATGAGCGTGAAAAAAAAAACAAAACAAAATAGTCCATTTCTTTTAATTGTTTTCTACCTTGAGTTTATTTTTCATAGAGGAATGTCGTTGCGGAAGCCCACAGAATACAACAAAAAAAAAAACAAATTGGGTCACTTTGTGGAACTTGTAATAATGCTAGAGTTATTTTTAACCTTTAGTGGTATAATTTTGCAATCGTTGGTGCTTTTCTCTTTTTTTTCATTTTACTTAAAAACTTGGAAAATTTTCTCATTTGTAAGCAGTGTCAGTAGACAAAGACTGTTCAAGGGATAGAAACAGAACACCAAAATACAATGAAAAGAACAGTTTGGACAGAAAAGGCCAACAAAAGTTTTTGCAAGGTTCATCCTTTTTCCTTTTACTAATTTGCAATTGTTTTTTTGGTATTCGCCTAGCATTAGGAAATCTATTATTTTTTCCTGGGGAAGATAACAGATTTAAAGGTTTTTTCTTTGGCAACACTTAATTAAAAGTTAAATTGTCATCAATGGCACCATTAAACATAAAATTTTGAGGGATTACCTTTGGCAAAGTTATAAAATGGAGAGGAAAATGAACCCATACTTCAGTGACACTTCAATATTTTTTATACCCACCACCATAGAATGGCGACGGGGGTATAATAAGTTTGTCATTCCGTTTGTAACACATCGAAATATCGATTTCCGACTATATAAAGTATATATATATTCTTGATCAGGGAGAAATTCTAAGACGATATAACATATACTTACACAAAATGAAATTTGCTCTTCCAAAAGGCTCCAAAACCAAATCTGGGGATCGATTTATATGGAGGGCTATATATGATTATGAACCGATATGGACCAATTTTGGGCTAGTAGTTAGATACCATATACTAACACCACGTAACAAATTTCAACCGGATAGGATAAATTTTGCTCCTCCAAGAGGCTCCGGAGGTAAAATTTGGGAATCGGTGTATGTGGGGGCTATACATAATTATGGACCGATATGGGCAATTTTTGGCGTGGTTTCGTTGTTAGATACCATACACTAACACCACGTACCAAATTTCAACCGGATCGGATAAACGTTGTTCCTCCAAGAGGCTCCAGAGGTCGGTTTATATGGGTGCTATATATATTTAGGGATCGATATGGACCAATTTTGGCATGGTTGTTAGAGACCATATACTTACACCACGTACCAAATTTCAACCGGATCGGATAAATTTTGCTCCTCCAAAAGGCTCCAGAGGTCAAATCTGGGGATCGGTTTATATGGGGGCTATATATAATTATGGACCGATATGTACCAATTTTTGCATGGTTTTTAGAGACCACATGCTAACATCACATAGCAAGTTTCAACCGGACCCGATAAATGTTGCTCCACTAAGAGCCTCCGGAGGTCAAATCTGGGGATCGGTTTATATGGGGGCTATATATAATTATGGACCGATATGGACCAATTTTTGCATGGTTGTTAGCGAACACATGCTTAACATCACATACCAAGTTTCAACCGGAAGCCAAATCTGGTGGTCGGTTTATATGGGGGCTATACGTAAAAGTATGCAATACCATCCGACCTACATCAATAACTACTACTTGTGCCAAGTTTCATGTCTAATGTCAGTGGATGCAATATGATAATAAGGGTATCTATATATATTATATAGAGCTTAAGACTTTAGTTTTCATAGCTGTCTAACTTCCCAGCAGAAAAAAAAATTTTGAAGTTCTTCTCAAGGCACAACAGTAATAGAACTTCCAAAAATGCTCTCCCAAAGATGTTGTTTATTTTAACTGCACAGGAAGTTCATTTGAGTCAATTTTTTTTATAACACGCTTTTTTCATATTTTTAAGGGAAATTTATTTTTATTTATTTCAAATAGGTTAAAAAAATTATTTAAATTTAGCCGAAAAAAAATTTAAATCCTTTTAAAAAAAATTGCGAATTTTTGAAAATATTTGAAGACAAACATTCCAGACAAGCGTTATAATGCATTAAAAATCGTAAAAAATTTTAAAAATTATTTATTTGTCAAAATGTCACAAAAATTCTTATTTCACATCCAAAACACTGAATTCACCTCACACCTTAAGAAGTGATGGAAATTCAGTACAGCATCTGTTGAAATGTTGGACATCCGTCCTATGACAAGCCCAAGTTAAATTCATCGCTTTTACGTCAATTTAGCAACACTTGCGGATCGAAAAAGAACATCTTCAATACTTTTTTGGCGACGCTTTTTTACTGCCCAGCAAAAAAAGAGCTTCCAAAAAAGTAGTTTGGATCCCCAATCTGTGATCCGGAAATAGTGCAAACTTGGATCATCTCTAATGAATTTTACATGGGCTTGTCATAGGATGGAAGTACTCCCTTTTTGGATCATTTGCATTGCTTTAGAAGTTGTGCCCTGGAAGTTAATTTGAATGAAGAAATTTAAAAAGCAAAAAAAAAATTTTTTTCAACCAATTAAAAAATTAAAAATTCTTGTAATTTGCAAAACCTTCTCAAAAGAACTTCCATGAAAGCGAAAAAGTCAAACGGCACTGGTTCAAATCCCAGCGGGCACGAAATTTATTTTTATTATTATTATTTTTTACTTTTTTTTATTAATTTTCTATTCTTTTTTTTCTAATTTTTTTTTTTTGTAAACTTTAATTGTCCAAAATTTGCACTTAAAATAGCCTGATTGCGTTTTTTTCTAATACTTGTCCACAAGGACTGCATTGGAAGTAGAAAAAAATCATTGGGGGATCCCAAGATGCGCTTTAGAAGAAATGTTTGTGCACTTGTCCAAAAAGACTACATCAGAAGTGGAAAAAAATTATTGGGGGATCCCACGATGCGCTTTAGAAGAAATGTTTGTGGACTTGTCCAAAAGGACTGCATTGGAAGTTGAAAAAACTCGGGGGGGGGGGGATTCCGGGATGGGTCTTTAAAAGAAATGTTTGTGAAACAACTTCCAATTTTTTTTTGCTGGGTGGGTTTTTAAAGTTTTCAATTTAAATTGTAACTTAATAATGATTAAATAAATATTTTCTCTATAACTAGCCAACAAAAACAAATTTGGAAGTTATTCTAAAGGCACTACTCTAAAAGAGCTTTCAAAAATGTCATCCCAAAAATGTTCTTTATCTTAACTACACAGGAAGTTAATTTGATTGAATTTTGTATAACTCGCTTTTTTCTAAACTAATAAAAACAGAGAAGGAAATAATAAACTATAAACTATCACTTTTTTCCAATCCCCATCTTCACCAATTTCAAATATAATTACCCAGCAAAAAAAATCGAAGTTCTTCTAAAGGCACTGCTTTAAAAGAACTTCCAAAAATGATTCATTTGATTCAATTTTTTAAAACTGGCTTTTTTCATATTTTTAATAAAAAAAAAATTAAATTATTTTTTTAACAAGATTAAAAAGAGAGTAAGAATTAATAAAATGGTACAAATTATTAAAATTTTGTCGAAAAAATTCTAAATCCATTCTAGAAATATTGCACATTGTTGAAAATATTTGAGGTCAAACGTTTTAGACAAGCGTTAGAATGCATTAAAAATCATAAAAAATTTTAAAAATTATTTATTTGGCAAAATATGTTATGACACAATTTTATAATTCACATCCGAAACATTGAATTCAGACTGCACCTTAAGAAGTGATGCAAATTCAATGCAACGCCTGTTAGGTTGGGTGGCAGCCCGATGTATCAGGCTCACTTAGACTATTCAGTCCATTGTGATACCACATTGGTGAACTTCTCTCTTATCACTGAGTGCTGCCCGATTCCATGTTAAGCTCAATGACAAGGGACCTCCTTTTTATAGCCGAGTCCGAACGGCGTTCCACATTGCAGTGAAACCACTTAGAGAAGCTTTGAAACCCTCAGAAATGTCACCAGCATTACTGAGGTGGGATAATCCACCGCTGAAAAACTTTTTTGTGTTCGGTCGAAGCAGGAATCGAACCCATGACCTTGTGTATGCAAGGCGGGCATGCTAACCATTACACCACGATGGCTCCCAACGCCTGTTGAAACGGTGGACATCCGTCCTATGACAAGCCCATGTTAAATTCATCGCTTCTGCGCTAATTTTGCACCACTTCCGGATCCAAAGAGAACATTTTCACTACTTTTTTGGCGACGCTTTTTTTGCTGGGTACTTCTTACTCCATCTTCAATTCTAAGATCAGCACACAAGAAACAAAAATAATTGCGTATTAATACTTAAGCTGCTTAAAATGAAATATATTTACAAATATTGCTATTTTGCCATCGACAACAAATATCAATAAATGTCAAGGAATTAAAAAAAATTGCAATATTTTGCTATTCATTTCAAATTTAATTTCCATTTGGATGCATTTTAATTACTTAGCTCAATGAAGGCCACGTACTATGAAATGAGCAATCATGAGAATTAAATTAAATTGGACGATTTGTTATCTTTTCCACTTATGACATTTTATTGATTGATATTAGAAAAAAAAAAAGAAAACTACGATAAATACATGGTACATACATTGTACGCTCAGAAAAATTTACCCGATAAAGTCTTTCAATGGAAAGACGAAATATTGAAATATTAAAAATAAATATTGTTTCTATCAACAATTTTAATTGAAAAAAAAATTAAAATTATAAAATAATTTGTAAAAAAATTTTGGATTATTTTAAAATCCTCAGACAATAATCTACACATAGGTCAAGGGGTTGTCAGAGCAGATTACTGCAGATAATTTTTTTTTTGAGTCTTTAAATTGTAATACAGCTAGAAATTTGTGCATAGGACAATAAAATCGACTCAAAAAAAGATTTCTATTAAAAGTTTAATATCACATAAATACAAATGCAAAACATGTGGAATAATTGATGAACAGCGAGGTGTAGATATTTCAACATGTATTTCCGTGGGCAGACATATCTGATAGATTCATGTGAATGCAAATCGCATTTAAAATACCCTGATAACACGATAGTGTACAGCCACAATAATTTTTATATTTTGATATGATGATATTCCACAGATCATTGAAACAAAACTGATTATGGTACAATCTCAAAGTAAGAGTCCCTTGGTGCGGATAAGTGATTTATGGATTGCCATTAATTACGTATACGACACCCAGTACCCTCGCAAATCAGTGTTGCCAGTATTTTTCTGGCTCTTGTCCCCAAATTATGTTTTCGTCCCCAAAAATCCCCAACTTAAACTTAAATTCCTCACAAAAATCCCCAATACATTTTTGACAAGTTAAAAAAAAAAAACAAATAAAGCAAAAGGCTCTGCTGTAGAAAATCATCAATACTTTAAAAACTAAAATTTAATCAAATCCAGCAAGTTGCAATAAGATCAAGATTTCGAACCACAACACCAAGAGACTGATGATCGTCTTCCATATGCTGGAGATATAAAAATGGGAGTTCGGTCACCCTGTATTTATGAACGAAAATTTACTTCTAAATATTCAATTAGTAAAACTGGGAGGCAACACGTTGCCAAATTTGGTAGAATTCTACCAGAAATGGTCGATTTTTTATTATTTGGTAGATTGGTAGAGATTTTGATGTTTTTGGTAAACTTTGCAAAGAGGTACTTCATAAATTGTCTATACAGACAAAATTTTCTATGTAGAAATAAAATTTTGAGAAAGTTTTCTACATAGAAATAAAATTTAGAAAAAAATTTCTATAGAAATAAAATTTGGACAAAATTTTCTAAATGGGGATTCGATCAAAATTTGGTCAAGGGAAAACGCGTGTAAATCGGTGAAATCGTTTATTTAAAAAATCAAATTAAATTTCTTTTTCAAGTTCAATTAGTATAAAACACTCTTTCACGTAAATTTCTTGATTGACAGTCCCGGAAGCTATGAAAATGCTGTTTTTCAAGCCACAGGTACAGATGGCTTGCCAAACCAGACATTTCTTTGCGAACTTTGACAGTTTTATGTGTTTGAAAATATCTGCTACCTTTCCCCTTCCTTTTGCCGAGTTGGCTCCGAAACGGCTGAACCGATTTACTTGAAACTTTCAGAGATCGTAGGGGGCGTTCATGTGGTGAAAATAGGGTACCTCATTTTTTGACACCTGGTCGCGGAGGGGGACCTCCCCTTTGTCGGACTTTTTGAAAATTGGACCAAAGTTGACCGATTTGCTTGAAATTTTCATTGAAGGTTGGGTTTGGTATCTAGACAAAGATCCGCTACTTTTTATTTCGATATTTGGTGGCGGAGGGGGACCTCCCCTATGTTCGACTTTTTTTAAAGTACAGTGAAAAAACTAAAATTCTCTAAATTATCTGAGATTTACAGAGAACATGCGGTGAGGTTATGGAATTTATATGGGGTACCTGATGATTTCATATGTGGACGGGGAGGGGGGCCTCCCCCTTGCCCTACTTTTTTAAACTTGGAACAAAATTATGCGATTTGCTTGAAATTTTCATTGAATGTTGGGGTTGGCATCTAGACAAAAACCCGCTACATTATTTTTCGATATTTGGTCGGGGAGGGGGACCACCCCTTTGCCCGCTTTTTTTTTTTTTTGTTTTGAAAGTACAAACAAAACTAAACTCCCCCGACTGAAATTTTACGGAAAAAATGGGTTATGAAATTTATATCAGGTTCTTAATTTTTTAATAAAAATAAAAGTGCATAGGGAGACATCCGCTTCTCTTAAGTACATACAGAGAAACAAATAAACTTTTACCGATTTACCGATTTACGAAAAATCAAGTAGTCCGATTTGTTTAAAAGAATTCAAATCTTTTCGAATTTGTTTTCAACATGAGGGATATAGTTGACTAAGTTAACGCAAAATGTTCCTCCAAATACGCTTCGGAAGGCGCAGCGAAGCGGGCCGGGTTACGCTATCATGTATAAATTCAATCACCTCCTCCCACGTTCCCTGTAAATTTCAAGTAGATCGGCGATGTTTAAATTTTGCTCTATTGTTTTAAAGGAACTTCACTTTCCCCGATACAATATCGACAAACACCGTAGTGAATAGCACCCCTAACCTTCCCTGAAAATTCTTGAAACTTTCCTTCAAGTGTATTTTTGTAAACGCCCCAGAAAATGTCAAGCAAATTATAAGCCTAAAAGGGCGGCCTCTCTTCCGTCCAAATATCACAAAATTAGGTATGAACTATTAATATCGTAACTCTCCCCAGTTCTCAGTAAAATTTCAGTCGGGGGAGTTTAGTTTTGTTTGTACTTTCAAAACAAAAAAAATCGGGCAAATGGGTCGTCCCCCTCCCCGACCAAATATCGAAAAATAATGTAGCGGATTTTTGTCTAGATGCCAACCCCAACATTCAATGAAAATTTCAAGCAAATCGCATAATTTTGTTCCAAGTTTAAAAAAGTAGGGCAAGGGGGGGGTCCCCCTCCCCGTCCACATATGAAATCATCAGGTACCCCATATAAATTCCATAACCTCACCGCATGTTCTCTGTAAATCTCAGATAATTTAGAGAATTTTAGTTTTTTCACTGTACTTTAAAAAAAGTCGAACAAAGGGGAGGTCCCCCTCCGCGACCAGGTGTCAAAAAATGAGGTACCCTATTTTCACCACATGAACGCCCCCTACGATCTCTGAAAGTTTCAAGTAAATCGGTTCAGCCGTTTCGGAGCCAACTCGGAACATACAAACAAACAAACAAATAAACAAACATAGATTGAATTTTATATATATAGATTTTTAAATTAGTATATGATTTTTCGATATCTGGTTGGTGAAGGGGAAAATTGAAATAAACTTTGTCGATTTACTTCGATAGAATTTGTAGGGACCATTGAGTAGTTGTGAAATTAATATAGGGTACGTGATAGTCCGATATCAGGTCGGAGTGGAGCGAAGGCGGGGAGAGGGCTCCCTTTTGTCCGTTTTTTTTTTTTTTCTTAAATTGAAAGTACAGGGTTGTCCATAAATGGGAACTCGGTACATAATTTTATGATTTTTGCACAGGCTTCTGCCAGACTTCTTTTCAGTAAAGAACTTAAATTTACATTAAATTGGCAGCCAACGTGGAGGGTGCATCATTTTCCAACATTTTAGCAAATGTTAATGTGGTAAAATTTTTTACAATTTTTGCATTTTCCGAATTATTGGATGGGAAACAGTAATTCTTTGTATGTTATTATAATATAGTGCTTAATTTTCAGATATGTTGAGGAGAAGGATACCATTCCTTGACAAACCACACTCAAAATTCACAAGAAATATAGAAGATTGACCAACTACTTGAATACAGAACATTATTTAAAAAATTTGGAGGAAAGGGTACACCCTCCCCCGACATTTTTTAAGACGAACCGTTTTACATATGCATTCCCGCCTATAAACGAAAAATCAAGTAGTCCGATTTGTTTAAAAGAATTCAAATCTTTTCGAATTTGTTTTCAGCATGAGGGATATAGTTGACTAAGTTAACACAAAATGTTCCTCCAAATACGCTTCGGAAGGCGCAGCGAAGCGGGCCGGGTTACGCTAGTTTTCTATAAAAATAAAATTTTGACAAAATTTTCTATAGAAATAAAATTTTGACAAAATTTTCTATAAAAATAAAATTTCAACAAAATTTTCTATAGTAATACAATTTTGACAAAATTTTCTACAGAAATAAAATTTTGGCAAAATTTTCTATAGAAATAAAATTTTGGCAAAATTTTTATAGAAATAAAATTTTTAGAAAATTTTCTATAGAAATAAAATGTTGACAAAATCTTCTTTCGAAATACAATTTTGACAAAATTTTCTATAAAAATAAAAATTTGACATAATTTTCTATAGAAATAAAATTTTGAGAAAATGTTCTATAAAAAAAAATTTCAACAAAATTTTCTATAGAAATAAAATTTTTACAAAATTTTCTATAGACACAAAATTTTGTTAAATTTTTCTATAGAAACATTTTGAGAAAATTTCCTATAGAAATAAAATTTCGAGAAAATTTCCTATAGAAATAAAATTTCGAAAAAATTTTCTATAAAAATAAAATTTTGACAAAATTTTCTATAAAAATAAAATTCAAACAAAAGTTTCTAAGATCAAAAACAACAATAATGATTGAAGAGAAAACAACACTAACAAACAACACGAATGAAGATAGAGGAAGCACGCTCAAAAACAAACCCAGCCATCTACATTCAAATCGATGATTTGAGTTTGGCAAAGGTAAAGAGATATGCTTGAAAATTTGTTTAGGCAGTAGCCGACTATCAAACCTTTTTTCGGAAGGTTCAAGGGAGCCACCGTGGTGAAATGGTTAGCATGGCAGCCAAGGTTGTGGGTTCGATTCCCGCTTCGACCGAACACCAAATAGTTTTTCAGCGGTGGATTATTCCACCTCAGTAATGCTGGTGACATTTCTGAGGGTTTCAAAGCTTCTCTAAGTGGTTTCACTGCAATGTGGAACGCCGTTCGGACTCGGCTATAAAAAGGAGGTCCCTTGTCATTGAGCTTAACATAGAATCGGGCAGCACTCAGTGATAAGAGAGAAGTTCACCAATGTGGTATCACAATGGACTGAATAGTCTAAGTGAGCCTGATACTTCGGGCTGCCACCTAACCTAACCTAACCTACATAGGAATAAAATTTTGATACAATTTTCTATAGAAATAAAATTTTGAAAAAAAAATTTCACAAAATTCTCTATAGGAATAGAATTTTGAGAAAATTTTCTATAGAAATAAAATTTTCACAAAATTTCCTATAGAAACAAAATTTCGAGAAAATTTTCTATAAAAATAAATTTTTGACAAAATTTTTTATAGAAATATAATTTTGAGAAAATTTTCTATACAAGTAAAGTGTTTAGAAAATTTTCTATAAAAATAAAATTTCTACAAAAGTTTCTATAATTTTGACAAAATTTTCTAAAGAAATAAATTGTTGGCAAAATTTTCTATAGAAATAAACTTAGAGAAGATTTTATAGAAAAATAAAATGTTGACATAAATTTCTACATAGGAATAAAATTTTGATAAAATTTTCTATAGAGATAAATTTTTTGCAAAATTTTCTATAGGAATAGAATTTTGAGAAAATTTTCTATAGAAATAAAATTTTGAGAAAACTTTCTATAGAAATAAATGTTGACAAAATTTTCTTTAGAAATAAAATTTTCTATAGAAATAAAATTTTGAGAAAATTTTCTATAGAAACAAAATTTTGAGAAAACTTCCTATCGGAATAAAATTTCGAGAAAAATTTCTATAAAAATTAAATTTTGACAAAATTTTTTCTAAAGAAATAATTTTTTGGCAAAATTTTCTATAGAAATAAAATTTTTAGAAAATTTTCTATAGAAATAAAATTTTGAGATAATTTTCTTCATAGGAGCATGCTGATGAAGAATGTGGTAATTCCGAAATAGCTGTACATCCAACCATCTTGCAGTCTTTAGGGTTTTGTCCAAATAAATTTGACAAGCATACTTTTCCTCTGTTGGTTAAGCTACCCTTGTAGTTCAGTCAATGCATGGTTTTAAGTTGAGATCAAAAACAACAATAATGATTGAAGAGAAAACAACAATAACAAACAACACGAATGAAGATAGAGGAAGCACGCTCAAACACAAACCCAGCCATCTACATTCAAATCGATGATTTGAGTTTGGCAAAGGAAAAGAGATATGCTGACAAATTTGTTTAGGCAGTAGCCGACTATCAAACCTTTTTTTCGGAAGGTTCAAGGGAGCCACCGTGGTGCAATGGTTAGCATGGCAGCCAAGGTTGTGGGTTCGATTCCTGCTTCGACCGAACACCGAAAAGTTTTTCAGCGGTGGATTATCCCACCTCAGTAATGCTGATGACATTTCTGAGGGTTTCAAAGCTTCTCTAAGTGGTCTCACTGCAATGTGGAACGCCGTTCGGACTCGGCTATAAAAAAGAGGTCCCTTAACATGGAATCGGGCAGCACTCAGTGATAAGAGAGAAGTTCACCAATGTGGTATCACAATGGACTAAATAGTCTAAGTGAGCCTGATACATCGGGCTGCCACCTAACCTAACCTAACCTAAGGTTCAAGTGTAGTTCACTTTGGGTTGAGTGAATTACCCGAATTTATTCTGATAATTGGTTGATAGTTTTGCTGCAAATAGAGGATGCTGTTGAGGAATGTGGTAATTCCAAAAGAGCTGTACATCCAACCATCTTGCAGTCTTTAAGGCTTTGCCCAAATAAATTTGACAAGCATACTTTTCCTCTGTTGGTTAAGCTACACTTGTAGTTAAGTCAATGCATGGTTTTAAGCTGAGATCAAAAAACAACAATAACGATTGAAGAGAAACCAATAATGACAAACAAAACATGGGAATAAAATTTTGATAAAAATTTCTATAGAAATAAAATTTTGATAAAATTTTCTATAGAAATAAATTTTTCTCAAAATTTTCTATACGAATAGAAATTTGACACAATTTTCTATAGAAATAAAATTTTGAGAAAATTTTCTATAGAAATAAAATTTTGAGAAAATTTTCTATAGAAATAAAATTTTGAGAAAATTTCTATAGAAATAAAATTTTGAGAAAATTTTCTATAGAAATAAAATTTTGAGAAAATTTCCTATATAAATAAAATTTTGACAAAAATTCCCAAATATATGGAAATTCCCCAACAAATCCCCAAGTCCCCAACTCAGAAATTTCGTCCCATTCACGAAAAAATATCCCCAATACTGGCAATACTGTCCATGATCCAATAACAGGTATTATTGTTGGTATTCCCAGCCGAGTCCGAACGGCGTTCCACATTGCAGTGAAACCACATAGAGAAACCCTCAGAAATGTCACCAGCATTACTAAGGTGGGATAATCCACCGCTGAAAAACTTTTTGGTGTTCGATCGAAGCAGGAATCGAACCCACGACTTTGTGTATGCAAGGCGGGCATGGTAACCATTGCACCACGATGGAAACCATAAAATCAACTTCGGGAAGGGTGGCATTTGAATCATTTCTGAAAATTAAGTGTCCATTGGTGCGAATAAGTGATTTATGCATTACTGTTAATTGCGTATACGGCACCCAGTACCCCTGCAAATCCGTAAACAATAAACCTACATAAGGGGTTTTCAAATAAGACAAGACAATAAAAACGTAATATTTCAAAAATAACCTGGTCGGTTCATTATTTGTTTGAAAGCTGGTCAAGTTCCAAAATGGTTCACGTTATGATATAAAGCCCATATAAACATATCTCCCGACATGACTTCTTGGGTTTCTAAACACTGCAGTTATTAATGTACATGAGTGAAATTAATGATATATTTCACTAGTAAAATTTAAGCATAATTCATAATTTCCCTCGAAAAAGATCACGCTCCCAAAAAAAATTCACGTTGACTAATATTGTTTTGATAAAATTTTTCCCAAAAGGTTAGATACAATACCAAGCCGATATTTCAGGCTCCCTTGGGCTATTCAGCTCATTGTGATACCACAGTTTTAAATTTCTCTTATGTTACCATCGAGTGAAGTCCGATGTGCTCAATGACAAGGGACCTACATTTTATAGCATAGTGAAATCACTTAATGGAGCTTTGCAGTGAAACCACTTTAGAGAAGATTATTCACCACTGAAAAACTTTTTGTTGTTCGGTCGATTGAACCCACCCACACTTTGCATGGAAGGCGGTCATGCTAACCATTGCACCACGGTGGCTCCCTAGTGCTAAAAATCATGCGAAGAGTAGCTTAACCAACAGAGGAAAAGTATATTTATGAAATTGATTTGGTCAATGCCATTTAGACTGTGAGATAGTTGGATGGACGATCGTTTCGGAACTTCCACATTTCTCATCAGCAAACACACTCGCGATAAAATTCTCATTCACGATAAAATTTGACTGACGTGCACTTCTTCATTTTAACTTTTACGTGGCACGAACTCCTTTCCCACCACCAGATGTTCATCTGACATCCTATGCAGACGACTGTTCCATAGTTAGACATCAAGGTGCTTGCTTTTATTGTCAACAGGAATATGAAACTTTGTGTTCCTTAATCGGCGGATACACTTTTACATTGTGAACCAAAGAGCTGAACCAGGAGCCCGATGTCCACATTCGTGGAGAAATCATCCTCACATTGCAAAAACCCCATGGTTCATGATGTGACGTTTAACAGTCTGTTCCTCTTTGGAAAGCATTCGGAACGATTGGGAGTAAAACAAAATCCTGAAGGCTTTCACTGGTTGGACACTTGGGGAAAGATAAGGAGACTATTCAAAAGACCTATGAATCTATTGGTCGTCCCTTTATCCAACATGCGAGTGACGTTTGGACTCCCAGTATTAGCGAAACCCAAGGGAGAAATCTGCAAACGGTGCAAAATACTGCACTGTGAATTGGCATTGGATATCTCTCCAAGACACCAGAACATCATCTGCAGCATGAAACCAAAATAATCTCGGCGAGGCAACACCACGAGGGGTAAACCACCCAAATCAAAGCTGTCGTGGTGCAAAGGTTAACATGCCCGCCTTGCACCCATAAGATCGTTGATTCAATCCCAGTTTCGACCAAACACCAAAACTTTCTTCAAAAGAAGGTCCCTTGTCTTTGAGCTTAGCATAGAATCGGAAAGCAGGCAGTGATAAAAAGGGAAGTTCACCACTATGGTATCACAATGCACTGATTTGTCCAAGTGACTCTGAAATATCGGGCTACCAGTATTTTTAACCTAACCTAACCTATGCTACATCCAGGAGGGCACTATCTGAACGAACCAAGCCCATGTGGTTGAATTTCAATAAAGACCAATATTTAATTAATCCTCTGATCGTTGTAATGAGGCAATAAGGGCGGCATCGGTAACAGCGAATAATATAGTAGTTCAGAAGGCAATATCTTCGTACCAGAGCATCATTTTGCTGGGGTGGAATACCACCACCTGACAGTGATGACGAGAGCGTACTTTCTCAGCTAAGATCAGGCACCTCCATGCATTTGGAGAGTTACCTCTCACTTCTGAACATTCAAGATGCCTGAACGGATTGTGGATAGAGAGATATGCCTATCGCTTCTTCGAACTGGATATAGAAACTTAAATGTCTAATTCTTCTTATTTGTTTTGCCTTCTTGTTTGTTCTTGTTGCTTTATTTGTTTCATACATAAATTTTCAGGAGTCACAACAACAACCAAATTTCTTCTACTTCAGGTTAATGCTACGCCATATTATTGGGCCAATTTGTTACAAAATATTGAAGAAAATTCGATCCGAAAAGAAATCAAAAAAGTATTTCTCTAGTATTATGAAAATATACCATCTACTCGTTTAAAGTTTAATTTCTATAGAATATTTTGTCAAATTTTTATTTCAATAGAAAATTATTTCAATAGAAAATTTTGTCAACATAGTATTTCTATTGAATTATTTCTATAGAAATGTTTGCCAAAATTTTATATCAATAGAAAATTTTGTCAAAATTTTATTTCTACAAAAATTTTGGTCAAAATTTTATTTTTATAAAAAATTCTTGTCAAAATTTTATTTCTATAGAAAATTCTTACACAAATTTGTTTCTATAGAAAACTTTGTCAAAATTTTATTTCTATACAAAATTTTGTTAAAACTTTACTTCCATAGAAAATTTTGTCAACATTTTATTTCTATAGAAATTTTTGTCAAAATTTTATTTCAATAGAAAATTTTGTAAAAATTTTATTTCTATAAAAATTTTGGTCTAAATTTTATTTCTGTAAAATTTTGGTTAAAATTTTATTTCTATAGCACATTTTCGGCAAATTTCATTTCTATAGAAAAATTTTGCAAAATTTTATTTCTACAGAAAGTTTTGTTAAAATTTTATTCCTATAATAAATTCTTGAAAATCTGTATTTCTATAGAAAATTTTGTTAAAATTTTATTTTTAGAAAGTTTTGTGAAAATTTTATTTCTATAGAAAATTTTGTCAAAATTTTATTTCTATAAAAATTTTGGTTAAAATTTTATTTCTATAAAAATTTTGGTCAAATTTTATTTCTATAGCGCATTTTCGGCAAATTTCATTTCTATAGAAAAATTTTGCAAAATTTTATTTCTATAGAAAGTTTTGTTAAAATTTTATTCCTATAATAAATTCTTGCAAATCTTTGTTTCTATAGAAAACTTTGTTAAAATTTTATTTTTTACAAAATTTTGTGAAAATTTTACTCCTATAGATTTTTTTTTTCAAAATTTTATTTCTATAGTAAATTCTTGCAAAATTTTGTTTCTTATATTACATGTTAGCCTGATACCGAAACAGGCAATTGACGTCCAAATGCATTATATCTAATTATACAATTATTTTTCGAGCTTTATGGACAGATATAGATTAAGGAACATGGTTAATAGAGCCATTGAAAAGAAAACGCCAGATACCAATCTATACACGCCTGGACTGTACATGTTTCGGTTCGGGCGAATGAACCTTTCCACAGCCTTTAGTATAGATCTGGCTGGGAGAGATAACTCAATTTTGGGCCCTTTATGCTAACTCCTTATGGAGAAAACATTTTAATAAAATTTTATTTCTATAGTAAATTTTGTCAAAATTTTATTTCTATAGAAAATTTTGTCAAAATGTTATTCCTATAGAAATTTTTGTATACATTTTATTCCTATAGTAAATTCTTGCAAAATTTTATTTCTATAGAAAATTTTGTCAAAATTTTATTTCTATATAAATTTTTGCCAAAATTTTATTCCTATAGATTTTTTTTTTTTCAAAATTTTATTTCTATAGTAAATTCTTGCAAAATTTTATTTCTATAGAAAATTTTTATAAAATATTATTTCTCTAGAAAATTTTTTGCAAAATTTTATTTCTATAAAAATCTTGTCAAAATTTTATTTCTATAGAAAATTTTGTCAAAATGTTATTTCTATAGAAAATTTTGTCAAAATTTTATTTCTATAGTAAAGTCTTGCAAAATTTTATTTCTATAATAAATTCTTGCAAAATTGTATTTCCATAGAAAATTTTTCAAAATTTTATTTCTATAGAACATTTTGTCAAAATGTTATTACTATAGAATTTTTTGTCAAAATTTTATTACTATAGAATTTTTTGTCAAAATTTTATTCCTATAGAAAATTTCGTGAAAATTTCTTGCAAAATTTTATTTTTATAAAAAATTTTGTAAAACTTTATTCCTATAGAAACCTTTGTCAAAATTTTATTCCTATGGATTTTTTTTCAAAATTTTATTTCTAGAGAAAATTTTGTGAAAATTTTATTCCTACGGAAATGTTTGGCAAAATTTTATTTCTATAGAAAAATTTGTCAAAATTTTATTCCTACAGAAATTTTTGTCAAAATTTTATTTCCATAGTAAAGTCTTGCAAAATTTTAATTCTACAGTAAATTTTTGCAAAATTGTATTTCTATAGAAAATTTTTGCAAAATTTTATTTCTATAGAAAATTTTGTCAAAATTTTATTCTATATAAATTTTTGTCAAAATTTTAATCCAATAGATTTTTTTTTCAAAATTTTATTTCTATAGTAAATTCTTGCAAAATTTTATTTCTATAAAAATCTTGTCAAAATTTTATTTCTATAGAAAAATGTCAAAATTTTATTCCTACAAAAGTGTTTGTCAAAATTTTATTTCTACACCCAGAAAAAAGTGCCTTCGAAACTAAAGGAAAACATTTTCATCAATATAGTTTATCCATTTTATTTCCATTAAGGTAAATTTTTGTGAAAAATAATAAAATTTACTCGTTTCAGTAAAAAAATCCTAAACTGTAAGCAGTTAGGAATAGTTCATTAACTAGAATAAGGCATGGAATTTTACTCATCCTATTTTCTTCGCTGGGTATAAGAATTTACTACTGAAAAAGAAAATTTTATTCACCGATAACAAAGCATTCGTAAAAATAAACAAAAACCGAACTAAAACCAAGTTTCCTCAAAATTAGTAAAATTTCTTATAAAATGATAATTGCGACTTCCTTTATAATAGAAAGTTTTTCATACATACGAACAACACTTGGCATAGAAAAATATTTTAGTTCATTCGTACTAAGAAGTATGCAATCCTTTCAAAACTTAAGGAAACACACTTGTTAGAATATAGGAAATTTTCCTAAATTTCTATTGTTTACCTGTAATCGATACCTGTCATCGTAATCGATGTGTTTGCGCGTGGGTGTAATCGATATATTTGCGCGTCGGTTGTTTTTTTTAGTTGGAATCGCGTTGTTTTGGTATACGGAGAAATTGTTAAAAAATAATATGGTAAAATAATATAATAAATAACAAATAAAATATATAAAATATTTGTTATTTTAAATTAGTGAGAAAAATTTTCGTTTTTTTAAATAAATCTATCAATGTTCGTGATAGTGTATAAAGAAAGAAAACACCAACAGAATAACAACCCTTTCATTTGTCTTCATTTTGGAATCTTCAATTATCAGGTAATATTCAGTGACGCTAACCTTTTGCAACAAAAATGTTTTATGATTTTTTTTATATTTGTAGGTATTGAAATTGTAAAAGGAGGACAAAATCGTTAGGCAGCAACTTATTAAAAGTGAAAAGTACAAGAAGAAGAAAAAGTGCGTTTTACAGTTGATAATATCACACGGAAATTGGAAATAGTGGAATAATAAACTAATATTTCAAAGAGATTCGATGCTTTTGATTCTTAATAAATATATTCAATATATTAATAAAACATGTCTTTTATTGAAAATAAAATTGGTTATAGAAATAAATAAAATTGTATTTAAAAACGAAGGTAAGCAGTTCTAATTATGAAGTAAAAGTTTTACCACAAATGTGTAAGATTTGTCGAAATGAATGAAAAAATTTCAATAAAATCATTCCATATATGAATTCAAATTTGTTAAATTTTTTTCATTCTGTAGTATAGTGGTATATAAATATAGGAAAATGTTAACTAATATATGGAATGCATTATTCCTAATTTCTACGAAAATCACATCGTTCAAACAAATAAAAATGTCTTTGGCGCTATACGAAGTTCAACTTTCTTCACAATGAGTTCATTTTAACTTAGAGAAGGGGTCACTTTTTTCTGGGTGTATAGTAAAGACTTAAAGTAAATTCTTGCAAAATTGTATTTCTATAGAAAATTTTTGCAAAATTTTATTTCTATAGAAAATTTTTGCAAAATTGTATTTCTATAGAAAAATTTTGCAAAATTTTATTTTTTTAAAAAATGTTTGCAAAGTTTCATTTCTATAGAAAATTTTGGCAAAATTTTATTTCTATAGAAAATTTTGTTAAAATTTTATTTCTATAGAAAATTTTATCTCTTAATTGGAGAGAAACATTTTGCAAAATCCACCAAAACATCAAAAATTCTATCAATCTATCAACCAGTAAAAACTTTACCATTTTTGGTATAATTCTACCAACTGTGGCAACCATGTTTGGCCCTCGGCATTCTCCTGATTTTGGCCCCAGGCAATTTTTTTTTTATTTCAAATTTCATAAGTCGCTCGCCTCCAAGAAAATCCGTTTTGCAGTCCACGGAAAAAATATTCTTCCGAATGGTTAAATATTTTGATCAAGAATTTGTCACCGGTCTGTTTGAAATTTGATATGGATTTGGGTTTTTCTTTTGGCACGAGGACGAATTGATCTGAATATCGACCGATATAGGGTCATATCATCCCAATTTATTAAATGATCTCCTTAAAAGTCGTCTCAATATAATTCATTATGATGGTCCTTATTTGTGCACACTCTCTGATATCGATTAAGATTTACAATTACCCCCGATAGTTATAAAAAAAGCTGATTTTAAACAATTTTCCCATTCCTTTTTTTACACAATTTTTTATTAGGACATTTTTTGATTTTATTTTTTTTTTATTTGCTGTTTTATGTTTATCCTAGTGCATTTGCAAAAACCTTTGTACATATGTTTCAATAAGAAACCCTTTTGATTGACATGAGATACACACACATGCACCCACATAACATAAGTACATAGCTACATAGCCCCTTGTATTTTGTAAACCCAACACACACACACACACACTCCGATAATCATAAAGGCCTAACGCCTTCATAGCAAAAGATACTCCCATTCATACCATGAGCTATGAGCAATAACAATAATCCTCATTTCATTGCTAGCAGGTGGATGTGGATGGCTGGCATGAAATGGTGCGAACAAGAAACTCCAAGTCTGAAAATGTAGCAAATAAAGTTATCCCATTCCAACGCCACTAAGGACCTAAATCCTTCACGCAAAAACCAAAACCGGAAGATTTTTAGTCCACGACGAGTGATAATGGGAATGGGAAATAGAAAGAAAAAGAACAAAAACACACACACACTACAGCCCTCCAAATGATGGCAACAACAACAAACATTTCGACCACAAAATAGCATTGTGGCATATATATCCATTCATATGAAGGTAGACGGAGGACACATACATACACATTAAATTCCCGCGAAATTTTCTTTAAAAACCACAACTGTGTGGTAGACGTTTTATATATATACGATTTTTTGTGTTATTACATTTAAAGACACCTTCTCTTTAATAATATTCACATATTTTTAGTATTTTTTTTTTTTTTCTCAGAAATATTTTTTTTATTTATTTATTTATATTTTAATATCTTGTGAATTTTTTTTTTCGAAATTTTTCTCTTTGGACTTTAATAAATGTGGGACTTGAAACACTTGCATTTAAGGCTTCTTTAATATAGCCTTGCATTTGTATTTATTTAATTTTGCTTTTAAACATGGTTAATTTTTCTCACGGAAATATCATCACCACCGCATTGTAAACCGTAACGTTGTAGTGTTAAAAGATAACTGAATTCTACTGATTTTTATCACAGTTATAAACACTTGGTTGGTTAGAAGACATTATGCTTATGTTTTCTCTTTGCATGGCTATAATAGAAATGTTTTGCTAGGTTCCTTTAACCTTAATGGTACACCGTTACAATAGAGCAAAGCTTTTTTCCAAAGGGAGACTATTCAGGCTCTCACCATTTGCTCTCAAAAAAATCTCACACTATATATCTCTTTAGTGTGTCTACAAAGCAATACAAGATTTCTCTCTTTTAAACTCCCACTCTCAAAATCGTGCTATATTTAATACCACTCTGATTTCTCTTCTCTTATCTCTCTTATACTCTTTCGATTTACGAAAGCTTCCCTTTGTAGTAATGGCTTTATCGTTTATTTATCGTATTTTCATTCATTGTTTGTGCTCGAACACGTGTTCATTATTATGTTTTTGTTTTCACTTTTCATGTTGTTGTTGTTGTTGCCATAGTAATATTTTTTTCCTTTTGTATGGTATACAAGCTTTTGTTTGAGCAACAACCAAAAAACAAACAAAAAGAGAACTTATGCTATTGGACAAGAGAGTCTTGATTAATGTCCTTGTGGTTTATTCAAAGCATATCTTAATTGTAGGTCATTGTAGTCAATTTTATTAGTTTTGTATGGAAAACAAAATTATATATTTATAGGTTGTAGTATAAAAAATTTCCATATTTTGCATGAAGTTTTCCCCACTTCCTGCTAATGTTGTGAAAAACAAAATTACAGCACAGACATATTTATGAACAAACATTTAAAATACAAACATATGTATATGTAAAACAAAAAACAAATAATAAAATATTTATGTTTGTACAAAAAAGTAGTAATAATTATGCAAAATAAAAGTTACCGGAAATTGGGAACGTAAAGGACCTCCCACATAAAATATATTTTCAAAATCAAAAAAACTGTGTATCTTAAATTGCAAGCGTATTTTTCTTACGGGAAAGTTATCAAAAAGACAAGCTCACGATTCAAAGCACTTTGTCACTACCCTACAACATATAATATTTTTACATAGTTTACTTATCATGGGAGATTGGGACCCCAGAAGCGATACCAGAGGAAAAAAAAACTGCTGCTTCGATAGATCGAAGAAGGGTGAGAGGACGTAACTGAACGGACGGCTCAGACACCGAGACCACAGCACACCGATGCATGCAGGACGGAACTGGGCGTATATGTGCTGGTCCCAGATACCGTGATCCTATTCCTATTACCAGACTGCACCACAATCTTGAAAGTAGAAGTGTGTGTCATAACGAAATATGTTTTAAATGGCTCACAAAATAACACAAGGCCACAAGGCTTTTCGCGGATAGCCGCAGTGGCCAATGAAGTCACTAGCAAACATTACTCAGACAACGGCAGGATCCGCATGGGTACCGGGACCACGGTACCCTATCTATAGAAATAAAATTTTGACAAAGTTTTCTAGAGAAATACAATACAAAATTTTCTATAGAAATAAAATTTTGACAAAATTTTCTAAAGAAATACAATTTTGACAAAATTTTCTGTAGAAAATGTTGACGAAATTTTCTATAGAAATAAAATTTTGACAAAATTTTCTAGAGAAATAAATTTTGTATTTGTTTAGAAATAAAATTTTGAAAAATTTCGACAAAAGTTTCTATGGAAATAAAATGTTGACAAAATTTTCTAAATTTAAAATTTTACAAAGATTTTCTATAAAATTGAAATTTTAGCACCATTTTCTATAGAAAACAAGTAAGGAAATTCTAAAGTCGGGAGGGCGGGCGACTATATTATACCCTGCACCACTTTGTAGATCTAAATTTTCGATTCCATATCACATCCGTCAAATGTGTTGGGGGCTATATATAAAGGTTTGTCCCAAATATATACATTTAAATATCACTCGATCTGGATAGAATTTGATAGACTTATATATATATATATATATATATATATATATATATATATATATATATATATATATATATATATATATATATATATATATATATATATATATATATATATATATATATATATATATATATATTAGAAGTTTAGGAAAATTAGAGTCATTTTTACAACTTTTCGACTAAGCAGTGGCGATTTTACAAAGAAAATGTTGGTATTTTGACCATTTTTGTCGAAATCAGAAAAACATATATATGGGTGCTATATATAAATCTGAACCGATTTCAACCAAATTTGGCACGCATAGCTACAATGCTAATTCTACTCCCTGTGCAAAATTTCAATTAAATCGGAGTAAAAGATTGGCCACTGTGGTCATATGAGTGTAAATCGGGCGAACGATATATATGGGAGCTATATCTAAATCTGAACCGATTTCAATAAAATTTGACACACTTAACTGCACTACTAATTGTACTCCTAGTGCAAAATTTCAATCAAATTGGGGTAAAACTCTGGCTTCTGGGACCGTATTAGTCCATATCGGGCGAAAGATATATATGGGAGCTATATCTAAATCTGAACCGATTTCAATCAAATTTTGCACACTTAACTGCACTACTAATTGTACTCCTAGTGCAAAATTTCAAACAAATTGGGCCAAAACTCTTGCTTCTAGGACCATATTAGTCCATATCGGGCGAAAGATATATATGGGAGCTATATCTAAATCTGAACCGATTTCAATCAAATTTTGCACACTTGACTATAGCACTAAGTGTTATGTTTGTACAAAATTTCAAGCAAATCAGTATAAAACTCTGGCTGCTGGGTCCATATTAGTGCATATCGGGCGAAAGATATATATGGGAGCTATATCGAAATCTGAACCGATTTCTTCCAAAATCAATAGGGTTCTATTCTGACCCAAATTAGGAACATGTGCCAAATTTGAAGGCGATTGGACTTAAATTGCGACCTAGACTTTGATCACCAAAATATGTTCACAGACAGACGGACGGACGGACAGACGGACATGGTTATATCGACTCAGGGACCCACCCTGAGCATTATTGCCAAAGACACCATGTGTCTATCTCGTCTCCTTCTGGGTGTTACAAACATATGCACTAATTTATAATACCCTGTTCCACAGTGTGGCGCAGGGTATAAAAAAAGTTTAATGTAAATCAGTAACTAATCAAACTCGAGGTCATTTCTTTAAAAATAAAATGTCGAAAAAATTTTCTACAGAAATAAAATGTTGACAACATTTTCTATAGAAATAACATTTTTGACAAAATTTTCTATAGAAATAAAATTTTGACAAAATTTTCTATAGAAATAAAATTTTGACAAAGTTTTCTAGAGAAATAAAATACAAAATTTTCTATAGAAATAACATTTTGACAAAATTTTCCATAGAAATAAAATTTTGACAAAATTTTCTATAGAAATAAATTTTTGACAACATTTTCTAAAGAAATACAATTTTGGCAAAATTTTCTAAAGAAATAAAATTTTGACGAAATTTTCTACAGAAATAAAATTTTGACAAAATTTTCTATAGAAATAAAATAATATTTTGACAAAATTTTCTATAGAAGTAAAATGTTGACAAAATTTTCTATAGAAATAAAAATTTTGACAAAGATTTTCAATAAAATTGAAATTTTAGCAACATTTTCTATAGAAATAAAATTTTAATGTAAATCAGTAACTAATCAAACTCGACGTCATTTCTTTAGAAATAAAATTTTGACAAAATTTTCTACAGAAATAAAATGTTGACAAAATTTTCTATAGAAATAAAATTTTTGACAAAATTTTCTATAAAATTGAAATTGTAGCAACTTTTTTTATAGAAATAATATTTTGAAAAAAAAAAAATTCAATAGAATTGAAATTTTAGCAACATTTTCTATACAAATACAATTTTGACAAAATTTTCTATAGAAATAAAATTTTGACAAAATTTGCTATAGAAATACAATTTTGACAAAATTTTCTATAGAAATACAATTTTGACAAAATTTTCTATAGAAATAAAATTTTGACAAAATTTTCTATAGAAATAATATTTTGACAAAATTTTGAAAAAAAATTGAAATTTTAGCAACATTTTCTATAGCATGCCCGCCTTGCATACTCAAGGTCGTGGGTTCGATTCCTGCTTCGACCGAACACCAAAAAGTTTTTCAGCGATGGATTATCCCACCTCCGTAATGCTGGTGACATTTCTGAGGGTTTCAAAGCTTCTCTAAGTGGTTTCACTACAATGTGGAACGCCGTTCGGAATCGGCTATAAAAAGGAGGTCATTGAGCTTAACATCGAATCGGGCAGCACTCAGTGATAAGAGAGAAGTTCACCAATGTGGTATCACAATGGACTGAATAGTCTAAGTGAGCTTGATACTTCAGGCTGCCACCTAACCTAACCTAACCTATAGAAATAAAATTTTGACAAAATTTTCTATAGAAATAAAATTTTGACAAGATTTTCTATAGAAATAAAATATTTATAAAAATTTCTAAAGAAATAAAATTTTGACAAAATTTTTAATAGAAAAAATTTTCAAAAAAAAAACAACAATCAAATATTTTCTATAGAAATAAATTTTTTACAAAATTTTGTATAGAAATAAAATGTAGAAACAAATTTCTATACAAAAAAATAAAGACAAAATTTTCTATAGAGTTGAAATTTTTGCAACATTTTCTATAGAAATAAAAGTTGGACAAAATTGTCTATATAAATAAAATTTGGACAAAATTTTCTATATAAATAAAATTTTTCTATAGAAAAAAAACTAAATTTTCTATAGAAATAAAATTTTGGCAAAATATTCTGTAGAAATAAAATTTTGACAAAATTTTCTATAGAAGTGAAATTTTTGCAACATTTTCTATAGACATTTTCTATAGATAAGACAATTATATAAAAATTATGGTACAAAAATTTTTACTAGGTCATTTACATTTTTAATATTTTTAATAAGATAAAGTGACTTGCTCTCCACTGCGTTTGAGTTTACCCTAAACACTATTACTTTTTGCTGTATTTTTTAACTATATATATGTGCACAGTGGTCCGTGTCAGTCTTATAATTTATTCTTTTTTTCCGTCGGTACATTTATAATATTTAGCAACACGGACCACTGTACGCATATATATAGAAACATAGTTAAAAAATACAGAAAAAAGTAATAGTGTTTAGTGTAAACTCAAACGAAGTGGCGAGCAAGTCACTTTGTCTTATTAAAAATGTAAATGACCTAGTAAAAATTTTTGTAACATAATTTTTAAATATTTGTCTTTCTGTTTGGTTAATTTGTGTTTATTTTCTTTTTTTAAAGTTAATTTCCCTGAGGACGGACAACGACGGTGTTCGAAATATTGGAAAGAATTAAAAATAAAACACTATAAAAAAACTAAGATTTTATTTTGTTTTATTACAACATGACCTCAATCCTTACAAACTCTACAAATAATTATACAAAAAGTCAACCATACAACAACTACATGAAATAAAATTTTGAAACAAAATTTTCTATAGAAATAAAATTTTGACAAAATTTGGTATAGAAATTAAATTTTGGCAAAATTTTCTATGGAAATAAAATTTGGACAAAATTTTCTATGGAATTGAAATTTTAGCAACATTTTCTATAGAAATGAAATTTTGACAAAATTTTCTATAGAAATAAAATTTTGACAAAATTTTCTATAGAAATAAAATTTTGACAAAATTTTCTATAGAAATAAAATTGTGAAAAAATTTTTTATAAAAATACGATTTTGCCATAATTTCTTATAGAAATAAAGTTTTGATAAAATTCTCTATAGAAATTAAATTTTGATAAAAATCTCTATAGAAATAAAAGTTTGACAAAATTTTCAATAGGAATATAATTTTGAGAATTTTATAGAAATAAAATTTTGACAAAATAGAAATAATATTTTGACAAAGATTTTCTATAGAAATAAAATTTGGACAAAATTTTCTATAGAAATAACATTTTGACAATATTTTCTATAGAAATAAAATTTTCAGAAAATTTTCTATAGAAATAAAATTTTGACAAAAAAAAAATTTACAAAAAAATTCCTAAATTTCATTGAAATCGGTTCAGATTTTGATATAGCTCCCATATATATCTTTCGCCCGATATGCACTTATATGGAGTTTTACCCTGATGTGCTTCGAATATTGCACAAGGTGTACAACTTATACTGTCGTAAATTGTGCCACATTTCGTTGAAATCGTTCAAAATTTAGGTATAGCTCCCATCTATATCTTTCACTTATATGACCCCAAAGACCACAGTTTTATTCTGGTTTATGCACAATTTTGCACAAGAATTAACATTCTTACTATACTTGCCAGATTTGGTTGAAATCGTTTCAGATTTAGATATAGCTCCCATCGTCCGGTTTAAACTCGTATGACCACCGGAAGTCATAATTTCACTCCGATTAACTTGAAATTTTCACAGAGATTACAGGTACGATTTTAGCAATGTGTACGAAATTTGGTCAAAATCTCTTTGGTCAAAGTCTCAAATTTAGGCAAAATCCCCATATATATGTTCATCCAATTTGAGCAAGCACGAGCAAAATAACTACATTTTTCTTGTTAAATCGCCACTGCTAAAAAAGAGCTTGTTAAAATCAATAACATTTTCCTATACTTCTAATATCTAACGATCGATAAATCGTAAAGATACTTTTGCGAAATTTAATAAAAATGGCTTTAAATGTAAATATTTCCCATAGTTTTAAATTTGAAGTCTGAAGGTTTTCTTAGAAGTCCAAAATATTTTATCGGTTCAGATTTAAATGTATATATATGGAAACATAAACCTTTATATTGGCAAGCAACAAATTTTAAGTGGTGCATTTAGATCTACAAGTAGTTGGCCCGTGGATGGTGTAACCTAGTTTTTTCGCAGAACCACTCCTACATCTGTATTTCAGTTTTTCTCAATGCATATTCATCCTCTGGCCATATTAACATGTATGCTCATCATATAATATAGCCTCTGTATAGACGGGTGTCCGGTTTTTTATTCCTTTGAGTATTTTTAAGTCTTTATTTTTATTAAATTTGCGAAATTTTAGACTTTCGAAAATTGAATAAAAATAAAGTCCTTTGAATTCTGATATGCACATATAACGGAACAATGCTTTGTTATGCTTTTACAATGAATATTTCTAAATCTCCGATATATAATAAATTCATTTTCATGTTATTTTTATTTAATTTCTAACATACAATACTATTAAGTTTATAGAAAAATTTTATATATATTGTTTTTGGAATTTAAGGTATTTTATTATAAGAAAATAAAACTAGAAGCATACCATTACCAAAGGCTATGAATACAATGTAAGAGGGAAACAAATATGTATGTATATTTTTATTACAGCAAGGTCGTACGCATAGTTCATATAAATACTTCAATGCTAAGAAGGCACATTCACCTTGTCCACAACTACAACTACTACTGCTACAACACATCCAACGAATGATAACAATCATCGAGCAGCATCGATATCATCGACATACGAAAGCAATAACAACACCATTAACATCAGCATAGGTAAAGAAACAAGTTTTCGACTCGTACAAGTGCTCACATTGACAGTAATTGAACTTAAGTGTATCATCAATGGAATGCCTTTAGGTAGTTTACCTTGTTCGTCTCTCGATATCTTTCTCTCACTCATTCTGATTCTATGAAAATTGCTTTGTATGTATGTATGCCTTGACTCTCGTGTATGTTTATTTCGCCTTCCTCTCCCCCTGATATAGGGTTTCTTCTTTTGCCATCGAACTTTAGCTTGTACACAACTATGGGGGAGCCAATGTTTCCTTTTATTTATGGGTGGGTGGGTGTGTGTTAGTGAGTGATTGTTGAAACTTTGAAATTAAAGTTAAATGGATCACAATGAAAGGAAAGCAACAAACATTATCAAATATTACTGTTACAAAGAATATTGGATTGGTTTCAAAGAACATACTTCGACTTGTAAGAAATCACAGAAGATTTCAATATAAAACAAAGTTAAAATCAAGCGGAAAGGATTTTAAATTCCTAACCGTAGCAAACTAAATTATGACTAAGCATCTTTGGATTTTTGGGTGTAATGAAAAATTATGATGTGTGTAAAATGTTTGTTTTAAATAAAAAAGGTAAAAAAATCGAATGAAGTCGGAGAGTAATACTATAATATGGCTGATGTGTATTGCAACCCAGTTCAACCAAGTTAGATCTCACCAAGCATTTAAATTTGAATAAATCTTTTGTTTCTAGTACCATTGCTCGTTACCGTGATGATTAGGTTAGATTATGTATAAGGGAAGCCCGATATTTTTAGACTCATATAGACTATTCAGCCCATCGTGATGCCACAGGTGATAAATTTATCTCTTATCAACTCCTTTTTATAGCTGAGTCCGAACAGCGTTTCACGTTACTGTGAAATCACATAGGGAAGCATTGCTACACTCTGAAATGTCGCCAACATTAACAGGTTGGCTAATAAGTCCCCGGTCTGACACAGATAGATGGCGTCGCTAGTATTAAATGCATATTATTTTTATATAGTACCAACCTTCAAATGACGTCTGAAAGTTTGTTTGTGAGATAGAGCGTCTTTTGCTTCACTTTTGTTATTGTGAAGAAAATGGAAAAAAAAATCGTGTTTTGATAAAATACTGTTTTCTGAAGGGAGAAAATACGGTGGAAGCAAAAACTTGGCTTGATAATGAGTTTCCGGGCTCTGCCCCAGGGAAATCAACAATAATTGATTGGTATGCAGAATTCAAGCGTGGTGAAATGAGCACGGAGGACGGTGAACACAGTGGACGCCCGAAAGAGGTGGTTACCGACGAAAACATCAAAAAAATCCACAAAATGATTTTGAAGTTGATCGAGATATCAGAGGCCTTAAAGATATCAAAGGAACGTGTTGATCATATCATTCATCAATATTTGGATATGCGGAAGCTCTGTGCAAAATGGGTGCCGCGCGAGCTCACATTTGACCAAAAACAACAACGTGTTGATGATTCTGAGCAGTATTTGCAGCTGTTAACTCGTAATACACCCCAGTTTTTCCGTCGATATGTGACAATGGATGAAACATGGCTCCATCACTACACTCCTGAGTACAATCGACAGTCGGCTGAGTGGACAGCGACCGGTGAACCGTCTCTGAAGCATGGAAAGACTCAAAAGTCCCCTGGCAAAGTATTGGCCTCTGTTTTTTGGGATGCGCATAGAATAATTTTTATCGATTATCTTGAGAAGGGAAAAACCATCAACAGTGGCTATTATATGGTGTTATTGGAGCGTTTGAAGGTCGAAATCGCGGCAAAACGGCCCCATATGAAGAAGAAAAAAGTGTTGTTCCACCAAGACAACGCACCGTGCCACAAGTCATTGAGAACGATGGCAAAAATTCATGAATTGGGCTTCGAATTGCTTCCCCACCCACCGTATTCTCCAGATCTGGCCCCCAGCGACTTTTTCTTGTTCTCAGACCCCTTTTGAGGTCTCGCAGGGAAAAAAATTTGGCTGCAATGAAGAGGTGATCGCCGAAACTGAGGCCTATTTTGAGGCAAATCCGAAGGAGTACTACCAAAATGGTATCAAAAAATTGGAAGGTCGTTATAATCGTTGTATCGCTCTTGAAGGGAACTATGTTGAATAATAAAAACGATTTTTGACAAAAAAATGTGTTTTTCTTTGTTAGACCGGGGACTTATCAGCCTGTTACTAAGGGGGGAGAGGGGATAATCCACCGATGAAACCTTTTTGGCTAGACAGAGCTTTTGTCAAAACTTTGTTTCTATAGAAAATTTTTATCAAATTTTATTTCTATTAAAAATATTGTCAACATTTTATTTCCATAAAAAATTTTCTCAAAATTTTATTTGTAAAGAATATTTTCTCAAACATTTATTTCTATAGAAAATTTTTTCAACATTTTATTTCTATAGGAAATTGTCTCAAATTTTATTTCTATAGGAAATTGTCTCAAATTTTATTTATGTAGAAAGTTTTCTCAAAATTTGATTCCTATATTTTTATTTCTATAGAATATTACCTACAAATTTAATTTATAAAGAACATTTTCTCAAAATTTTAGTTTTATATATAATTTTTTCAAAATTTTATTTCCATAGAAATTTTTCTCAAAATTTTGTTTCCATAGAAAAATTTCTCAAAATTTTATTTCTATAAAATTGTCTCAAATTTTATTTCTGTAGAAAATTTTCTCAAAATTTGATTTCTATATTTTTATTTCTATTGAACATTACCTACAAATTTTATTTTTAAAGAACATTTTCTCAAAATTTTAGTTTTATATATAATTTTCTCAAAATTTTATTTCCATCGACAATTTTCTCAAAATTTTGTTTCTATAGAAAAATTTCTCAAAATTTTATTTATATAAAAAAATTTTCTCAAAATTTTAGTTCTATAAAAAATTTTCTCAAAATTTTAGTTCTAAAAAAAATTTTTCTCACAATTTTATTTCTAAAGAGAACTTTCTCAAACTTTAATTTCTATAAAACATTTTCTCAAAATTTTAGTTCTATAAACAAAAATTCTCAAAATTTTAGTTCTATAAACAAATTTTCTCACAATTTTATTTTTTCTAAAGAGAACTTTCTCAAACTTTAATTTCTATAAAAAAAAAATCAAAATTTTATTTATATAGAAAATTTTCTCATAATTTTATTTCTATAGCAAATTTTGTCCACATTTTATTGCTATAGAAAATTTTGTCCAAATTTTATTTCTATTAAAATTGTTGTCCATTTTTATACCCACCACCATAGAATGGTGACGAGGGTATAATAAGTTTGTCATTCCGTTTGTAACACATCGAAATATCGATTTCCGACTATATAAAGTATATATATTCTTGATCAGGGAGAAATTCTAAGACGATATAACGATGTCCGTCTGTCCGTCTGGCTGTCTGTCTGTCTGGCTGTCTGGCTGTCTGTTGTAATCTTTTGTCTGCAGGCAGGTCAAGTTCGAAGATGGTCCAGGTTTTGATATAGTCCCCATATAAACCGACCTCCCGATTTGGGGTCTTGGGCTTATAGAAATTGTAGTTTTTATCCAATTTGCCTGAAATATGAAATCTAGAGGTATTTTATGACCATAAAGAGGTGTGTCAAAAATGGTGAGTATCGGTCCATGTTTTGGTATAGCCCCCATATAGACCGATCTCCCGATTTTATTTCTTGGGCTTATAGAAACCGCAGTTTTTATTCAATTTACCTGAAATTGGAAATCTAGAGTTATTGTAGGACCACAAATACGTGTGGTGAGTATCGGTCCATATTTTGGTATAGCCCCCATATAGACCGATCTCCCGATTTTACTTCTTGGGCTTATAGAGACCGTAGTTTTTATCCAATTTAATTGGAAATCGAGAGGTACTTTAGAACCGTAAAGAGGTGTGCCAAAAATGGTGAGCATCGGTCCATGTTTTGGTATGGTCCCCATATAAACCGACCTCCCGATTTGGGGTCTTGGACTTATAGAAACCGTAGTTTTTATCCAATTTACCTGAAATTGGAAATCTAGAGGTATAATACGTGTGGTGAGTATCGGTTCATATTTTGGTATAGCCCCCCATATAGACCGATCTCCCGATTTTACATCTTGGGTTTATAGAATCCGTTGTTTGTATACAATTTGCCTGAAATTGGAAATTTATAGGTATTTTAGGACCATAAAGAGGTGTGCCACAAATGGTGAGTATCGGGCCATGTTTTGGTATAGCCCCATGTAGACCGATATCCCGATTTTATTTCTTGGGCTTCTAGAATCCGAAGTTTCTATCCATTTTGCCTGAAATGGGAAATCTAGAGGTATTTTCGGGCCATAAAGAGGTGTGCCGAAAACGGTAAGTATCGGTCCATATTTTAGTATAGCCCCCATAAGAACGATCTCCCGATTTAACTCCTTGGGTTTCTAGAAACCGTTGATTTTATCCAATTTGCCTGAAATTGTAAATATTCTGGTATTTTAGGCTCACAAAAATGTGTATCGGATTAAGTTTTTATCGGTCAATTTGGTAATGCCTCCATATAGACCGACTTCACTTCTTGAGGGTATAGAAGGCGCACTGTTCATGAAAATTGCTTGAAACTCAATGTAAAATTTCCAGATTTTACTTCTACAGATTTAAGATTTCAAATCAAGACGTTTTTTTAAATATTAAATATTAAATATTATTTCTATAAAAAAAAAAAAAAAAAAAAAAAAAAAAAAACTTTCTCAAAATTTTAGGCGAAACAAAATTTGAAAAACACTTCATATCTTTGTAACAAAAGAAATATTTTGACAATCGGTTTTTAATCGAACAACGAAAAACGAAGTACTGGATTTAAGGTCATTGAAAGTGTATTTATATGTGGGTGAAATTACACGGTGATATGAAAAGTACGTTTTACTAGAATATGGTCTGAATTGATCAATTGATCGATTTTTAATCCTATATACACTTGATTTTAAAGTAATATAGCAGTAGAACCTAACGTTCTAAAATTTTGGCAGGCATGTTGAGTTCGATGATGGGTCATACCGAACAATTTTGTGATATAGCACCTACATATAAACCCACCTCCGATTTGTTTTAAGAAATTTTTGCCAGTCTAAAATTTTGATAAGATTTGTCAGAAATTTTTAATTATTTGAGATCCATAAATAAAAGCGGAAATTTTGTATATGGAGATAATTACTTGAGAAATCTCCATATACACCCGATGTCTTTGGAAGCTGCAACTTTAAATTAAACCTCTGCCAACGTACCATCTGAGGCGGTCTTTTGGGAGAATGTTAGTTTCATCAATGTCACTCGATATTCTTTACATTAAATTAATGGCCTATAATGCCCATAACTGATAGACCATTTATAAATCGATGTTTCACCATTTTAGTTCTATAGAAACAATATTCGTAACTGTCCAGCTATTCCTGTCATCTGATGTATGGTAGTGGTTATTTAAAATTCCGCCCGTCCTAATTTATGGTAGTTTATATTTGTTTTATATATCCGACACATTACATTTTGTTAACATCTAAACTTTCTATCTGATTAGCACGATATTTTGATTTTTGTGTATTTTTCGTTTTTTATATAGATTTATTTTTTATAAAATGCCTATATAGTCCAATACCAGGATTTTACTTCTTAAACATCTGGCAGCCTAATTATTTGTTTTCCAAATGTTAAGTTTTACAAATGGAATACTATTAAAATGAGATTTAGGTACACCACCTGGAGTCGACTCCGGAGTCGGAATCGGAGTCTATGCTAATAAGCAATTCTAGAATCGGAGCCGGAGTCGAGCAAAATTGACTCGACTCCACAGCCCTGATAGTACATACAGTATGTCAAGAAAGTCTTTTGACATTGCCAAATATTTCAAATTCTAGAAATAATTGAAATATTAAATATTTTATTAAATTTTTAATTCTGTGTACGTATGTATACTTTGCAAAATACATAATAAAATATTTTTTTAAAATTTCATTATATTTAATTTTGGAACAAAACATAATTTTTATCCCATTGTCAAAACACTTTCTTGACAAACTGTATCTTTTTCATTTGAAGAGAATTTTTAAAAAGCATTCTACTCTCCACGACCATCTTAATGATCCTATGTTAATTTGATCCTCTCTTCGATTGGCACATATAAAGGTAATGTCAACAATCACTTTGTTTTTTTTTTTTTTTTGTCACAATAATGCGTTAACATTATTCGTCGATACGATAATGATGATAAGGCTGATAGCGTGATAACGGTACAATAGCGATACGATAAATATGTATATACGTAAATGCTAGTACCTGCATTACAATACGTTGCTCTTGCTGATTATTGTGTTTGTTTGGTGAAAGCCACACACGGAAAAACAGCTGAGTGGTGATGCTTTTATTTACCGTTATAGCTGTTGCCAATAACAACCATCAAAACCTACATACATACATACACTCAACCATACCCAAATAAACATTGAATGTTGTGTTTTTACTGCATTTAACGATAACAAAAAAAAACGGTGGAGAGGGGCGGGAAGAGACAACCATCTGTGGCATTGCTCTCTATTGAAATATATGTGTTGGGAAATTGGAATATATTTTGAAATGTATGTGGGTGTGTTAGAGTGTATAGGTTGGTTTTATAGGTGTTTCAACAACATACACCATCATGGAATGGTGTAAAATGTTTATCCAGGACCACCCGTTGTTCATGGAATATCACAATTGAATGGATTTCGCATTCGGTGTTTTCGCAAAATTTTTTTTTTATTGTTTATCCAACACCTACGCTACCCGAAGTGAATAACGGAAAGCAAACACGAGCATATTTCAAAACGTGTGTAAATGACGGTAAGTTATTTTATTTAAAATATATGGATGTATGTTAATACATCCTAAAATATTCGTTAAGAGGACAATTGTAAAAGGCGACTTCAAGGATACATCTACATTCTTAGCTTTTAAGAATTTACATTAACGGGAACCATATTACTATCACGGTTGCAACAGTTGGGTAGAATTCTACCAAAAATGGTAGATTTGTTACTGTAGAATTTTTGATAATTTGATCGATTTAAATAAAAAATAGAGTAAAAAATAAAATAACAACATTTTCTATAGAAACAAAATTTTATTTCTATAGAAGTAAATAAAATTTTGACAAAATTTTCGTTAGGAATAAATTATTGACAAAACTGTATTTAGAAATAAAATTTTGTCAAAATTTTATTTTTATAGAAATAAATTTTTCCCAAAATTTTCCATAGAAAAAAATTTTGACACAATTTTCTTTAGAAATAAAATATTGCCAAAATTTTCTATAAAAATAAAATGTTGACAAAATTTTCTTTAAAAACAAGTATATACAGCACTAAGTTCGGCCGGGCCGAATCTTAAATACCCACCACCATGAACCAAATATTAGGGTTTCCTTTGAAATTTCAGGAGGGCTTGAGGTCTTGAGGACACTTCCCGAAGATAAATTTAAAGATTTCACCTATGAGGACTATATCAGATTCTGGATTTATAAGAACCATTTTTGTTTGAGTTTTAGAGGAATCATTAACATCTCTTGTAAGTGTGCAAGAAAATTATAAAATAACGTCTTGATTTGAAATCTTAAATCTGTAGAAGTAAAATCTGGAAATTTTACATTGAGTTTCAAGCAATTTTCATGATCAGTGCGCCTTCTACACCCTCAAGAAGTGAAGTCGGTCTATATGGAGGCATTACCAAATGGACCGATAAAAACTTAATCCGATACACGTTTTTGTGAGCCTAAAATACCAGAATATTTACAATTTCAGGCAAATCAGATGAAAACTACGGTTTCTAGAAACCCAAGGAGTTAAATCGGGAAATCGTTCTTATGGGGGCTATACTAAAATATGGACCGATACTCACCGTTTTCGGCACACTTCTTTATGACCCGAAAATACCTCTACATTTCCAATTTCAGGCAAATAGGATAAAAACTTCGGATTCTAGAAGCCCAAGAAATAAAATCGGGAAATCGATCTAAATGGGGGCTATACCAAAATATGGACCGATACTCACCATTTTTGGCACGCCTATTTATGGTCCTAAAATACCTCTAGATTTCCAATTTCAGACAAATTGGATAAAAACTACGGTTTCTATAAGCCCAAGACCCCAAATCGAGAGGTCGTTTTATATGGGGACCATACCAAAACATGGACCGATACTCACAATTTTTGGCACACGTATTTGTGGTCCTACAATACCTCTACATTTCCAATTTCAGGTAAATTGAATAAAAACTGCGGTTTCTATAAGCCCAAGAAGTAAAATCGGGAGATCGGTCTATATGGGGGCTATACCAAAATATGGACCGATACTCCCAATTTTTGGCACACGTATTTGTGGTCCTACAATACCTCTAGATTTCCAATTTCAGGTAAATTGAATAAAAACTGCGGTTTCTATAAGCCCAAGAAGTAAAATCGGGAGATCGGTCTATATGGGGGCTATACCAAAACATGGACCGATACTCACCATTTTTGGCACGCCTCTTTATGGTCATAAAATACCTCTAGATTTCCAATTACAGGCAAATTGGATAAAAACTTCGATTTCTATAAGCCCATGACCCCAAATCGGGAGGTCGGTTTATATGGGGACTATATCAAAACCTGGACCGATATAGCCCATCTTCGAACTTGACCTGCCTGCAGATAAAAGACGAGTTTGTGCAAAATTTCTGCACGATTGCTTCATTATTGAAGACTGTAGCGTGATTACAACAGACAGACAGACGGACATCGTTATATCATCTTAGAATTTCTCCCTGATCAAGAATATATATACTTTATATAATCGGAAATCGATATTTCGATGTGTTGCAAACGGAATGACAAACTTATTATACCCCCGTCACCATTCTATGGTGGTGGGTATAATAAAATGTTGACAAAAATTTTTTTAATAATAAATGTTTGACAAAATGTTTTCTATAGAAATAAAATTTTGACAAGATTTTCTATAAAAAAATAATTTGGAGAAAATTTTCTATAGAAAAAATAATTTGGACAAAATTTTCTATAGAAAAAAAAGTTTAACAAAATTCTCTATATATATAAAAAAAGAAATTTGACAAATTTTCTATAGAAATAAAATGTTGAGATAAAATTTTAACAAAATTTTCTATAGAAATAAAATTTTGAGAAAATGTTCTATAGAAATAAAATGTTAAAAAAAAAACAATTTTATAGTAATAAAATTTTACAAACTAAATATTTTCGATTAGTGGAAATATAGTATTTCAGATCCCCTACTGGGTCTTCATTTGGCAATTCAAACAACTTAATACCTGTTGCCGCTTTTAGATTTTAGAGTCCAATCAAAACGTTTGCCAATAATGCTCCCATTTGTAGCTTCATCTTACACTTTGATTTTAAGTCCACCTGTGAGCTTTCGACTACTGCTTCCATCTGAGACATCGTCCTACCAAAGAGCGTTTGATTGTTCAACACCGTTCAATTCCCCCACTGAAACCTACACTGTTAGAAAAATATGTTTTTCATATGTTCCGATATAAACAAAATGTGTTTCGGGCACGATTTTAAACCACAATATATTTAAGTGCGAACATGTAATGTTCCTAAACTAACACTAAATGTTTGGGACATCTATGTTAATATGTTAGAATATATTATGTTTGGGGCATGAATGTTTCATAAAAATAATATGTGTGAATGTAAACATATATAAATTAACAAATTTCGAGTAAACATATATATGTTGTGATATTTTATTCAGAGAGCGACAAATAGAGAGTATAGAGAAAGAAATAGAGATGGAAACCGGGAGGGTTGACGAAAGATATCAACACAACAAAGCGAGAGAATGAAAAAAGAACAATTTCTGTGAAACCGCTTGTATGTTGTTTCGGAAAACTGTTTTATGATAAGGCTAAAAATTTGATATGCTTAAGTCCTAAATAAATTTATGTTTATATTATAAAATTATGTATGTATGTTTATACTCGACTCCACGTTCTTCTTTTGTTAGTTTTTGATTTCCTTTCAAATTTTAAAGTTTTGTACAGAAACAGTTTTTTTTTTAAATGTTGTTATTTTTGCAATAAAAAATAATATTTTATCCAAAAATCAGTCAATTTCGTTTATATCAAGCACTGTTACTGACTATAAATCTTTAAAAACACACATTTCGAAGTTTCATTTAAAAAAATTTAATATAGTATAAATATAAATGTTTTAATTAAAAAAAAAATGTTCGGTCGGAGCAGGGATTGAACCCACGACCCTTTGTATGCAAGGCAGACATGCTAACCACTGCTCCACGTGGCAAACAAATGTATGTTTCTGTTAAATAATGTTATGTTTGCATGGGCTCGTGGGCGCTGCAAACTATGCTATATAAATGTAACTTAAAACGATAATTATCTACTGGTGACTATAACAGCTACGTAGCCCAGTGGATAGTGTGTTGGCTTACAAACTGTATGGTCCTCGGTTCGATTCTCCGTGCAGGCGAAAGGTAAAATTTAAAAAAATTATAAAAGTGAATAATTTCTTCAACATTATTTTATTACAGAAAAAGGTGCCAATAGCTAAAAAATTTCGTGGAAGTGAAAATTACGAGTATGTTAGGGAATGAGCACAATCGTGTTTGGGAAAAATTCTTCCAAGCATATAATATTTTTGGCTCAAAATGCTTCCAAACATATAATATGTTCACATAAAACAAACATATTAATGTTTCGGCAGTATGCAATAATATATGTGCTTCCTGCAAAATATGTTTGGAACATATGTTAAAGAAGCGATTTTTTTTGAGGGTGTAGGTCTTTGATTTACCACTGAGACATCCAAATTTTCCCCTCTAATTCCACCACTGAAACTATGAAATATGAGCAAAAGAACTTTTTTCATATACAAATTTCATATTTTTTAGGATTTCCTTTTCGCCCTACGACGCTTAGTTTAGGAGATGTGAGCAAAAGAAGTTCTCCATATAAAAATTGAATTTTTTATTTTTTAGTGGAATTTTTGATCACGAATAAACCTCCTTAGTTTAGGAGATCTGAGCAAAAGAAGTTTTTCATAAAAAAATTTGAATTTTTTTAAGAAGTTAAAAGAAGTTTTTCATTTAAAAATTTCATGTTTTTTAGAATTTGGGTGGAATTTTTGATTTTTTTGGGGTGGTCACGAATTAACCTCCTTTTCGCTCGAGGACGCTTAGTTTACGAGATATGAGCAAAAGAAGTTTTTCATATAAAAATTTTAATTTTTTTAAGATTTCTATGGAATTTTTGATTTTTTGGGGGTGGTCACGAATTAACCTCCTTTTTGCACTAGGACGCTTAGTTTAGGAGATATGAGCAAAATAAGTTTTTCATATCAAAATTTTGATTTTTTTAAATTTCGATGGAATTTTGACCACCCCCAAGGTCACGAATTACGAGATATGAGCAAAAGAATTTTTTCATATAAAAATTTGTTTTTTTTTTTATATTTCGATGGAATTTGTGATTTTTTGGAGGTGGTCACGATTTAACCTCATTTGGCTCAAAAGAAGTTTTTCATATAAAAATTTTATATTTTTTAAGATTTCGATGGAATTTTTGATTTTTTGGGAGTGGTCACGAGTTAACCTCCTTTTCGCTCTAGGACGCTTAGTTTAGGAGATATGAGCAAAAGAAGTTTTTCATATAAAATTTGGCTCAAAAGAAGTTTTTCATATAAAAATTTGATTTTTTTTAAGATTTCGATGGAATTTCTGATTTTTTGGAGGTGTTCACGAGTTAACCTCCTTTTCGCTCTAGGACGCTTAGCAAAAGAGGTTTTTCATTTAAAAATTTCTTGTTTTTTAGGATTTGGGTGGAATTTTTGATTTTTTGGGGGTGGTCACGAATTAAATAACCTCTTTTTGCTCTAGGATGTTTAGTTTAGGAGATATGAGCAAAATAAGTTTTTCATAAAAAAAATTTGATATTTTTAAGATTTCGATATAATTTTCGATTTTTTGGGAGTGGTCACGAATTAACCTCCTTTTCGCTCTAGGACGCTTAGTTTACGATATATGAGCAAAAGAACTTTTTCATATAAACATTTTAATTTTTTTAGGATTTGGGTGGAATTTTTGATTTTTTGGGGGTGGTCACGATTTAACCTCCTTTGGCTCAAAAGAAGTTTTTCACATAAAAATTTTAATTTTTTTAAGATTTCGATGGAATTTTTGATTTTTTGGGGTGGTCACGAATTAACCTCCTTTTCGCTCTTAGGTTAGGTTAGGTTAGGTGGCAGCCCGATGTATCAGGCTCACTTAGACTATTCAGTCCATTGTGATACCACATTGGTGAACTTCTCTCTTATCACTGAGTGCTGCCCGATTCTATCTTAAGCTCAATAACAAGGGACCTCCTTTTTATAGCCGAGTCCGAACGGCGTTCCACATTGCAGTGAAACCACTTAGAGAAGCTTTGTAACCCTCAGAAATGTCACCAGCATTACTGAGGTAGGATAATCCACCGCTGAAAAACTTTTGGTGTTCGGTCGAAGCAGGAATCGAATGCTAACCATTGCACCACGGTGGCTCCTTTTTTCGCTCTAGGACGCTTAGTTTAGGTGATATGAGCAAAAGAAGTTTTCCTTATAAAAAATTGATTTTTTTTTAAGATTTCGTTGGAATTTTTGATTTTTTGGGGGTGGTCACGAATTAACCTCCTTTCGCTCTAGGGCGCTTAGTTTAGAAGATCTAAGCAAAAGAAGTTTTTCATAAAAAAATTTGATTTATTTCAGATTTCGATGGAATTTTTGATTTTTTGGGAGTGGTCACGAATTAACCTCCTTTTCGCTCTAGTTTTTCATATAAAAATTTGAATTTTTTTAAAATTTCGATGCAATTTTTTCGATGAAATTTTTAAACAAAGCGTCGTTCTAGGACGCTTAGTTTAGGAGATATGAGCAAAAGAAGTTTTTCATATAAAAATTAGATTTTTTTAAGATTTTGATGGAATTTTTGATTTTTTGGGGGTGGTCACGAATTAAACTACTTTTCGCTCTGGGACGCTTAGTTTAGGAGATATGAGCAAAAGAAGTTTTTCATATAAAAATTTTATTTTTTTTTTTAGGATTTGGGTGCAATTTTTAATTTTTTGGGGGTGGTCACGAATTAACTTCCTTTTCGCTCTAGGACGCTTAGTTTAGGAGATATGAGCAAAAGAAGTTTTCCTTATAAACATTTGATTTTTTTAAAGATTTCGATGGAATTTTTGAATTGTTGGGGGTGGTCACGAATTAACCTCCTTTTTGCTCTAGGACGCTTAGTTTAGGAGATATGAGCAAAAGAAGTTTTTCATAAAAAATTTGATATTTTTAAGATTTCGATGGAATTTTTGATTTTTTGGGAGTGGTCACGAATTAACCTCCTTTTCGCTCTAGTTTTTCATATAAAAATTTGATTTTTTTAAAATTTCGATGAAATGTTTGATTTTTTGGGGGTGGTCAGGAATTAACCTCCTTTTTGCTCTAGGACGCTTAGTTTAGGAGATATGAGCAAAAGAAGTTTTTCATATAATTTTTTTTTTTTTTTAGATTTCGATGGCATTTTTGATTTTTTGGGGGTGGTCAGGAATTAACCTCCTTTTTGCTCTAGGACACTTAGTTTAGGAGATATGAGCAAAAGAAGTTTTTCATATAGAAATTTTAATTTTTTTTAGGATTTGGGTGGAATTTTTGATTTTTTGGGGGTGGTCAGGAATTAACCTCCTTTTTGCTCTAGGACACTTAGTTTAGGAGATATGAGCAAAAGAAGTTTTTCATATAAAAATTTGAATTTTTTTAAAATTTCGATGGAATTTTTGATTTTTTGGGGGTGGTCACGAATTAACCTCCTTTTCGCTCTAGGAATCTTAGTTTACGAGATATGAGCAAAAGAAATTTTTCATATAAAAATTTTAATTTTTTTAGGATTTGGGAGGAATTTTTGATTTTTTGGGGGTGGTCACGTTTTAATCTCCTTTGGCTCAAAAGAAGTTTTTCATATAAAAATTTTATTTTTTTTAAGATTTCGACAGAATCTTTGATTTTTTGGGGGTGGTCACGAATTAACCTCCTTTTCGCTCTAGGACGTTTAGTTTAGGAGATATGAGCAAACGAAGTTTTTCATTTAAAAATTTGATTTTTTTTAGATTTCGATGGAATATAAAAATTTGAATTTTTGATTTTTTGGAGGTGGTCACGAATTAACCTCCTTTTCGCTCTAGGACATTTAGTTTAGGAGATCTGAGCAAAAGAAGTGTGTCATATAAAAATTTTACTTTTTTTAAGATTTCGATGGAATTTTTGGTTTTTTGGAGGTGGTCACGAATTAACTTCCTTTTCGCTCTAGGACGCTTAGTTTAGGAGATATGAGCAAAAGAAGTTTTTCATATAAAAATTTCGTTTTTGTAGGATATGGGTGAAATTTTGGATTTTTTGGGGTGTTCACGAGTTAACCTCCTTTTCGCTCTAGGATGCTTAGTTTAGGAGATATGAGCAAATGAAGTTTTTCATATAAAAATTTAATTTTTTTTTTGGGACTTGGATAGAATTTTTGACTTGTTTGCGGTGGTCACGAATTAATCTCCTTTTGGCTCTGGGACGCTTAGTTTAGGAGATATGACCAAACGAAATTTTTCATATAAAAATTTGATTTTTTTAAGATTTCGATGGAATTTTTAATTTTTTGAGGGTGGTCACGAATTAACCTCCTTTTGACTCTAGGGCGCTTAGTTTAGGAGATATGAGCAAAAGAAGTTTTTCATAAAAAAATTTCATGTTTTTTAGGATTTTTGTGGATTTTTTGATTTTTTGGGGGTGGTCACGAATTAACCTCCTTTTGGCTCTAGGACGCTTAGTTTAGGAGATATTAGCAAAAGAATTTTTTCATATAAAAATTTTAATTTTTTTTTTAGGATTTTGGTGGAATTTTTGATTTTTTGGGGGTGGTCACGATTTAACCTCCTTTTTGCTCTAGGACGCTTAGTTTATGAGATATGAGCAAAAGAAGTTTTTCATATAAGAATTTGAAGTTTTTCATATAAAAATTTGAATTTTTTTAAAATTTCGATGGAATTTTTGATTTTTTGGGGGTGGTCACGAATTAACCTCCTTTTGGCTCTATGACGCTTAGTTTAGGAGATATGAGCAAAAGAAGTTTTTCATATAAAAATTTGAAGTTTTTCATATAAAAATTTGAATTTTTTTTTAAATTTCAATGGAATTTTTGATTTTTTGGGGGTGGTCACGAATTAACCCCCTTTGGCTCAAAAGAAGTTTTTCATATAAACATTTGAATTTTTTTAAGATTTCGATGAAATTTTTGATTTTTTGGGGGTGTTCACGAGTTAACCTCCTTCTCGCTCTAGGAAAATCCTGGTCTGGTCAAGTCATTGCAAAACAAATTTCTTAACTCCTTAGGCTAATTAAATTATCTTCCTCCATGGGCATAGAAGTCTTTTGAAATGTACTCTAGTGAAAATGAGCAAATGTTTTAAGGCCTTACACTCATATCCTTGAACCGGATATGAGGGTATCATGAGCCCTTCCTAATCAGGCACTCATGCATGACCGACCCACTTGCTACACAATTTCGTATATTTCCAATTAATGGATATCGACTCCTCTGCTTCAAATGATAATAACAAAATTCACTTTTAAGTGGTGTTCTTTGGACTTCAGATTAGGTTTTTTGACCTTAGCAGCAAACGTTTATTTCCACAGGAGGAATGAGCCGAATTGAATGTATATGAAAGATGAACTTTTTTTTAATTATCAAGACAGTGTATGGAACAAAATAGACTAAGGGATACAAATTTGTATGCCTTATAGATAGGTCTATGGAGGGGGCCTATCAATCGTCTCCAAGGCCTTTATACAAATCATCAGATATACTCTGGCCTGCATTTTCCCAAAATTGTTTTCAAAAAATTACAAAACCAATTTTACTTTGCTGTGGTTACTGTGGCTCTATATCTGCTGCACTGTGTGACTACAAAGCCAAACAAAAAAACCCAAATTCAATGTGGTTACGAATCAAGAGAGATATTTCTACCCACAAATAGACCAAATTTATTTGTTGGTAGGTAATTTGTTTACATGAAATTTGTAAAACAAAACAAACATAGAAGCCCCTGAAAACTTCGGTCATGTAGATAACTGGAAAAGTATTTGAGCAAAATAGATTACTGCTATGGGAAAACTTTTCTTTTCCAATTTGCGTTTTTGTGTGTATGGAGCAGAAGCACCTAACCACATTTAATGGTTGAATGTTGGCCATATGTCTCTTACAAGTAAACCATAGCAGGCTTGTAAAACTTTGTTCTTCTCGATTATGCCGCGTATACGCTTCCATATAACACCTGAAAATAGGCTTTAATATGTATGGGGAAAGTTTTCATTGTAACCACCCTGCCCCATCACCACCCCCATATGATGGGTGATTTTATTCCATTGAAAATAAAGACCTTAATGTTTATTTCTTATGTTTGCTGCTTCATGTTTCACGGTAGTGGCTGCTTACACCTACTAAAAGTAGGTCAACACTCTGTTTCTGGTGCTAAATTGAAAAAGAGTACCCACTTAAAGATAAAACAAACTTCGAAAGAACTCCAGCAAACAACATGAACATTTAATATACAAAACAGCCTAATAGTATGCTACAAGTTTGTGACTGAAAATTTTAGAGTGTGTACTGGAGCGACAACATAAACAACAGCAGTGTGAACATCACAGTCACACATCTAACTTTCAATCAGCGTTGCCACAATGTATTTTTATTTTGGACCTACATTTTTTTTTCAATATTCGACCAAAATTCTATACCAGCGGACCATTTTTCCAAATTAAATTAATTAAGAGTTAACAATTTTCCAAAATTTTACTTCGATAGAAAATTTTGTAAAAATTTTATAAAATTTTCTATTTCTATTCAAAATTTCTATTTATATAGAAATTTTGTCAAAATTTGATCTTTATAGAAAATTTTGTCAAAATTTTATTTCTATAGAAAATTTTGTCAACATTTTATCCCTATATAGAAAATTTTGTCAAAACTTGATCTCTATAGAAAATTTTGTCAAAATTTTATTTCTATAGAACAATTTTGTCAAAATTTTATTTCTATAGAACAATTTTGTCAAAATTTTATTTGTATAGAAAATTTTGTCAAAATTTTATTTCTATGGAAAATTTTGTCCAAATTTTATTTCTTTAGGAAATTTTATCAAAACTCCATTTCTATAGAAAATTTTGCCAAAATTTTATTTCTATAGAAAATTTTGTCAAATTTCTATTTCTAATGAAAATTTTGTGAAAATTTTATTTCTATAGAAAATTTTGTCAAAATTTTATTTCTATTGAAAATTTTGTGAAAATTTTATTTCTATAGAAAATTTTGCCAAAATTGTATTTCTACAAAAAATTTTGTCAAAATTTTATTTCTGTAGAAAATTTTGTCAAAATTTATTTCCTATAGAAAATATGGCCAAAATTTTATTCCTGTAAAAAAAATTTGTCAAAATGCTATTTCTATAGAAAATTTTGCCAAAATGTTATTTCTATAGAGAATTTTGTCAAAATTTTATTTCTGTAGAAAATTTTGTCAAAATTGTATTTCTATAGAGAATTTTGTCAAAGTTTTATTTCAATAGCAAATTTAGCCAAAGTTTAATTTCTATAGAAAATTTTGTCAAACTTTTATATCTATAGAAAGTTATCGCAAAAGTTTATTTTTATGCAAAAATTTTGTAAATTTTTGTATCTATACAAATTTGTTTAAAGTTTATTTCTGTACAAAAATTTGGCAACATTTTATTTCTATAGAAAGTTTTGTTAAATTTAGAATGTAATAATTTGTAGGACCAAAATGGCAACCCTGCTTTCAATGAACTCTGTTAGCATGTTTGTGGTATATGTTGCGGCGAAAAGTATGCAAATAGTTAGCCATTCACAAAACACACATACATGAAATATAAAATTCATATATAGAGTTGAAAAATATTAAATCCTGGGTTTGGTAGAGTAAATTCATTTATAAAAATTTTGAATTAATTAAGAGTTAAAAATTTTCCAAAATTTTACTTCGATAGAAAATTTTGTAAAATGTTTATTTCTATTCAAAATTTCTATTTCTATAGAAATTTTGTCTAAATTTTATTTCTGTCGAAAATGTTGTCTCAATTTTATTTCTATAGAAAATTTTGTCAAAATTTTATCTCTACATAGAAAATGTTGTCAAAATTCCATTTCTATAGAAAATTTTGCCAAAATTTTATTTCTATAGCAAATTTAGCCAAAACTTAATTTCTATAGAAAATTTTGTCAAACTTTTATTTTTAGTTATTTAGTTATCGCAAAATTTTATTTTTATGCAAAAATTTTGTAAATTTTTGTATCTATACAAATTTGTTTAAAGTTTATTTCTGTACTAAAATTTGGCATTTTATTTTATTTCATTGGACCGGCCATTGAACCAAATTTAATAATTTGTTGGACCAATTCTGGTCCGATCGGACCAAAATGGCAACCCTGCTTTCAATGAACTCTGTTAGCATGTTTGTTGTATACGTTTCGCCGAAAAGTATGCAAATATTTAGCCATTCACAAAAATACACATACATGAAATATAAAATTCATATATAGAGTTTAAAAATATTAAATCCTGGGTTTGGTGACCAACATTTAGAAAAATTTTGAAAAATCCCTAAATGCGAAACTCTTTATAAGAAAATAAAATCTAATCTAATATTTTCTTCTTCCCCATTACATATAATTTTTGCGTAAAAAATAGATTAGAAGTGACCAAGTACGGAATTTTGTTGTCTTCGATACTTGTTCGTTAGCTGAACGTGTGGCATTCAAAATCTCGAGATCGCAGACCCTTGAAATTTTGCGCTTGAGATAATTTGAAGAGTAAGTATGGCACAAAAAAAATGTCGATAATGTTAAGACGACGCACAGTTCTTCGCAAGCGGCCAATAAAAAATATGTGCTCCGATTTTTATTCTATTTTTTTTTTTTGTTCTTAATAGTCTATGTTAGGTTAGGTTAGGTGGCAGCCCGATGTATCAGGCTCACTGAAACTATTCAGTCCATTGTGATACCACATTGGTGAAGTTCTCCCTTATCACTGAGTGCTGCCCAATTCCATGTTAAGCTCAATGACATGGGACCTCCTTTTTATAGCCGAGTCCGAACGGCGTTCCACATTGCAGTGAAACCACTTAGAGAAGCTTTGAAACCCTTAGAAATGTCACCAGAATTACTGAGGTGGGATAATCCACCACTGAAAAACTTTTTGGTGTTCGGTCGAAGCAGGAATCGAACCCACGACATTGTGTATGCAAGGCGGGCATGCTACCCATTGCACCACGGTGGCTCTATGATATCAAGCTTCGAATACACAAATAAAATTTTACTATAATTAACTAGAACTATTTTTAACAAATTTTTGAAATTAAAGCTTTTTTGGCACGAGTATACGATTACACGATTATATCTATAGAAATAAAATTTTGACAAAATTTTCTATAGGAATAAAATCTTGACAAAATTTGTTATAGAAATAAAATTTTGACAAAATTTTCTATGGAAATAAAATTTTGACAAAATTTTCTATGGAAATAAAAAATTTACAAAATTGTATAGAAATAAAATTTTGACGACATTTTCTATGGAAATAAAATGTTGACAAAAATTGTCTATAGAAATAAAAAATTTTGACAAAATTTTCTATAGAAATAAAATACAAACAAAATTTTCTATACAAGTAAAATTTTGACAAAATTTTCGATAGAAATAAAACAAAATTGACAAAATTTTTTATAGAAATAAAATACGGACAAAACCTTCTATAGAAATAAAATTTTGACAAAATTTTCTATGGAAACAAAATTTTGACAAAAAATTTTATAGTAATAAAAAATCAAATTTTCTATAGAAAGAAAATTTTGACAAAATTTTCTATAGAAATAAAGTATGGACAAATTGTTCTATAGAAATAAAATACGGACAAAATTTTCTATAGAAATAAAACAAAATTGACAAAATTCTTTATAGAAATAAAATACGGACAAAACCTTCTACATAAATAAAATGTTGACAAAATTTTTATATAGAAATAAAATTTTGACAACATTTTCTATGGAAATTACATTTTGACAAAACTGTATATGGAAATAAAATTTTGACAAAATTTTCTATGGAAACAAAATTTTGACAAAAAATTTTATAGTAATAAAAAAATCAAATTTTCTATATATAAAATTTTGACAAAATTTTCTATAGAAATACAATTTTGACAAAATTTTCTGTAGAAATAAAATACAGACAAAATTTTCTATAGAAATAAAATATGAGCAAAATTTTCTACAGAAATAAAATATTGATGAAATTTTCTATAGAAATAAAATTTTGATAAAATTTTCTATAGAAATAAAATTTTGATAAAATTTTCTATATAAATAAAATACGGAAAAATTTTCTATAGAAATAAAATTTTGACAAAATTTTTTATAGAAATTAAATTTTGACAAGATTTTCTATAAAATTTAAAAGTTTGACAAAATATTCTACAGAAATAAAATATGGAAAAATTTTCTATAGAAATAAAATTTTGATAAAATTCTCTATAGAAATAAAAAACCGACAAAATTTTCTATAGAAATAAAATTTTGACAACATTTTCTATAGAAATAAAATATTGGCCAAATTTTCTATAGAAATAAGATGCTAACAAAATGTTTTATAGAAATAAAATTTTGACAAAATTTTCTATGGACATACAATTTTGACAAAATTTTCTATGGAAATTAAATTTTGACAAAATTTACTATCGAAATAATATTTTGACAAAATTTTTTTATAGAAATAAAATTTTGATAAAATTTTCTATAGAAATAAAATTTTTATAAAATTTTCTATAGAAATAAAATGCTGACAAAATTTTCGATAGAAATAAAATTTTGGCAAAATTTTTTATAGAAATGGAAATAAAAAATTTACAAAATTGTATAGAAATAAAATTTTGACGACATTTTCTATGGAAATAAAATGTTGACAAAAATTGTCTATAGAAATAAAAAATTTTGACAAATTTTTCTATAGAAATAAAATACAAACAAAATTTTCTATACAAGTAAAATTTTGACAAAATTTTCGATAGAAATAAAACAAAATTGACAAAATTTTTTATAGAAATAAAATACGGACAAAACCTTCTATAGAAATAAAATGTTGACAAAAATTTTTATAGAAATAAAATTTTGACAAAATTTTCTATGGAAACAAAATTTTGACAAAAAATTTTATAGTAATAAAAAATCAAATTTTCTATAGAAAGAAAATTTTGACAAAATTTTCTATAGAAATAAAGTATGGACAAATTGTTCTATAGAAATAAAATACGGACAAAATTTTCTATAGAAATAAAACAAAATTGACAAAATTCTTTATAGAAATAAAATACGGACAAAACCTTCTACATAAATAAAATGTTGACAAAATTTTTATATAGAAATAAAATTTTGACAACATTTTCTATGGAAATTACATTTTGACAAAACTGTATATGGAAATAAAATTTTGACAAAATTTTCTATGGAAACAAAATTTTGACAAAAAATTTTATAGTAATAAAAAAATCAAATTTTCTATATATAAAATTTTGACAAAATTTTCTATAGAAATACAATTTTGACAAAATTTTCTGTAGAAATAAAATACAGACAAAATTTTCTATAGAAATAAAATATGAGCAAAATTTTCTACAGAAATAAAATATTGATGAAATTTTCTATAGAAATAAAATTTTGATAAAATTTTCTATAGAAATAAAATTTTGATAAAATTTTCTATATAAATAAAATACGGAAAAATTTTCTATAGAAATAAAATTTTGACAAAATTTTTTATAGAAATAAAATTTTGACAAGATTTTCTATAAAATTTAAAAGTTTGACAAAATATTCTACAGAAATAAAATATGGAAAAATTTTCTATAGAAATAAAATTTTGATAAAATTCTCTATAGAAATAAAAAACCGACAAAATTTTCTATAGAAATAAAATTTTGACAACATTTTCTATAGAAATAAAATATTGGCCAAATTTTCTATAGAAATAAGATGCTAACAAAATGTTTTATAGAAATAAAATTTTGACAAAATTTTCTATGGACATACAATTTTGACAAAATTTTCTATGGAAATTAAATTTTGACAAAATTTACTATCGAAATAATATTTTGACAAAATTTTTTTATAGAAATAAAATTTTGATAAAATTTTCTATAGAAATAAAATTTTTATAAAATTTTCTATAGAAATAAAATGCTGACAAAATTTTCGATAGAAATAAAATTTTGGCAAAATTTTTTATAGAAATAAAATGTTGAAAAAATTTTTTATAGAAATAAAATACGGACAAAATTTTCTATAGAAATAAAATTTTGACAAAATTTTCGATAGAAATAAAATATTGGCAAAATTTTCTATAGAAATAAAATGTTGACAATTTTTTTTTAGAAATAAAATACGCACACAATTTTCTATAGAAGTAGAATTTTGACAACATTTTCCATAGAAATAAAATGTTGGCCAAATTTTCTATAGAAATAAAATGTTGACAAAATTTTTTATAGAAATAAAATTTTGACAAAATTTTCTATGCAAATAAAATTTTGACAAAATATTTTCTATAGAAATAAAATTTTGATAAAATTCTCTATAGAAATAAAATACCGACAAAATTTTCTATAGAAATAAAATTTTGGCAAAATTTTCTATAGAAATAAAATTTTGACAACATTTTCTATAGAAATAAAATATTGGCCAAATTTTCTATAGAAATAAAATGCTAACAAAATGTTTTATAGAAATAAAATTTTGACAAAATTTTCTATGGAAATAAAATTTTGACAAAATTTTCTATGGAAATAAAATTTTGACAAAATTTTCTATGGAAATAAAATATTGGCCAAATTTTCTATAGAAATAAGATGCTAACAAAATGTTTTATAGAAATAAAATTTTGACAAAATTTTTTATAGAAATAAAATTTTGATAAAATTTTCGATAGAAATAAAATTTTCTATAGAAATAAAATGCTGACAAAATTTTCGATAGAAATAAAATTGTGGCAAAATTTTTTATAGAAATAAAATGTTGACAAAATTTTTTATAGAAATAAAATACGGACAAAATTTTCTATAGAAATAAAATTTTGACAAAATTTTCGATAGAAATAAAATATTGGCAAAATTTTCTATAGAAATAAAATGTTGACAATTTTTTTTTAGAAATAAAATACGGACAAAATTTTCTATAGAAATAAAATTTTGACAACATTTTCCATAGAAATAAAATGTTGGCCAAATCTTCTATAGAAATAAAATGTTGACAAAATTTTTTATAGAAATAAAATTTTGACAAAATTTTCTATGGAAATAAAATGTTGACAAAAATTTTCTGTTGAAATAAAATTTTGAAAAAAATTTTTATAGAAATAAAAAAATTTACAAAATTTTCTATAGAAATAAAATGGTGACAAAATTTTCTATGGAAATATAATTTTGACAAAATTTTCTATGGAAATAAAATTTTGACAAAAATTTTCTGTTGATATAAAATTTTGAATAAATTTTTATAGAAATAAAAAAATTTACAAAATTTTCTATACAAATAAAATGGTGACAAAATTTTCTTTGGAAATAAAATTTTGACAAAAATTTTCTGTTGAAATAAAATTTTGAAAAAATTTTTATAGAATTAAAAAAATTTACAAAATTTTCTATAGAAATAAAATTTTGACAAAAATTTTCTATAGAAATAAAATTTTGACAAAAATTTTCTATAGAAATAAAATACCGACAAAAATTTCTATAGAAATAAAATTTTGGCAAAATTTTCTTTAGAAATAAAATGTTGACAAAATTTTTTATAGAAATAAAATACGAACAAAATTTGCTATAGAAATAAAATTTTGACAACATTTTCCACAGAAATAAAATGTTGGCCAAATTTTCAATAGAAATAAAATGTTGACAAAATTTTTTATAGAAATAAAATTTTGACAAAATTTTCTATAGAAATAAAATATGGACAAAATTTTCTATAGAAATAAAATATGGACAAACTTTTTTAAAGAAATAACATTTTGTATAGAAATAACATTTTTTATAGAAATAAAATATGAACTTTATATAGATATAGAATTTTGACAAAAATTTCTTTGGAAATAAAATTTTGCAAAGTAATATTTGTTTGTTTGGTAGTTTTGTGGTCAAATTTTCTCCAATGTTTGGTAAATTTGGCTCGAGTGGCAACCGAGTTTTTGGTCGAAAATGGGGTTAAATTAGATGGTGTAGAAGAACGAATGGTCCGATAGAAAAGTTAAATATTTTGTGTTGGTATTGGTGGTGGTTTTTTAACCAAAAAAAATAAATTTGAGCAAGTTAAAATTTTTATTTTTTTTGTTGTTAATTTTGGGATTTTTACACCCAAAAAGAATTATTTAATTCAATTTTGTTCTCACTCTATTTTTGGGTTATTTATAGAGTATATCATTGAAAACAAAAAAATTAAACTATTTTTGTTTAGAAATATTTTTAAAAAAGTGAGCTTGGCTGCGAAAATGTAATAAATCCATGGTGGATGAAATCCTGAAATCTAGATTTTATTAAATACAAGTCGTAATCTAGTATGACATTTTTTTTCGTTTTTTTTTTTCATAAATTTGTTTGTGGATCTTGGTACGAAATTTTACTTTAATTGTCGATTTTTGTGGAGGCAAAAGTCCTAACTTGGGGACAAGGAACAAATACTGACTATGTATACACTTCTTTATTCTCCTATGTGAACTTGGCAATATTTCGTTTCAGCTACCACGTAGTGTTTTGTTATTTTCAACGAATACGGCAATTCCTTGCAGCAAATCCCTAAAACAACATTCGTTCAGAACAATTCCACCATAGCCTAAAAGTAACCCAAATTTCCAGCTTGGGGCGGGGGCCAAAAGTTCGGGGTGATAAATCCATATGTAAAAGTCATGGATGTTAATTTTCTGTCGTTGTGGCATTCCTGCATCCGGAGTGTGAAAATGAATCTCTCAATGTTTTAGAGGGGAGGGAAAAAACAACACGAATTTCGTGGAATAAATTTTGCAATACAACTAAAAGCCAACATAGAGAATTTTCACTAGGCGTAGTAAGTTTTTGAAACTCCTGTATTTGATGTTTTAATTATGGAGTGGAAATTATGCAAAACATGAACGAGAACAGGAAATGTGTGCGATGTGCAAATTAAAACACTCCACTAAAGTAATAACGAGAATATGAAAATTACTTTGAAAGTGTCAATATAAAGAACAACAAAACTAGCACAATAAAAATTGTGCTAATGATAGTTGGAAAAACAATCACCGATAAGAAAAAATAAAATCTGAATTTTGTTCAGTTACAAATTTATTTTAAAACAATTATAAACACTTTTAAATGGTAATGTAAAGAATTGATAAAAATAAGAGAGGTAGCGTCTGTTCTACAAAACAACACTTTATTCTCTATGCATTAATAATTTCAACTTCCGGTTGCATCGGATGTAACTGTAATTTTCTATATTTGAATTGGTATTTATCGTAAAATTTTTCAGAATATTATTGAACCAATGATTTATAAATAAAATAAAGAATCAAATGTTTATTTTTGACCAAACAATTGTGACCAAAACCTTGAAAGTACAATATTAAATTGACGCAACACTAATTTTGGTAGAAAAATTTAAGAGAGCATTGAGAAAATGAGTGTATCTTTTACTACAGTTTTATTTTTAGGTTTGATATTCACCAAAGTAATTGAAAATAAAAGCAATTCAACTTACTTTCGCCTATATTTAAAATATTTTTAAATTTTAAATATTTTCAATCGAAAATATTTAAAATTTGCAAATTTTTTGTTTACATTTCGAATCTACCATTTTTATTATTTTTCCCTTGCCGTACTTTCAAGCAAATTTTATTATACTCTGAGAGATTTTTGAAATTTCTCTCTTTTATTATGGGTAGAGAAAAGGAATAAAAAAGTGCCAGAGAGAAGAAAAACACGAGAGGACGAAAATTTCTCTTCTACGAAAACAACAAATGTCAACCGTATAGATGTCGCACAGTGCCTGCAGCTTTGGTATTACCGACGTTGCGGTCGAAGCGCTGTTTTGATAAATTATTTATAAAGGCATCGGCTGTTATAATTTCAAATTGTCTGCCAAAAAATTTAATAGAATGAAAAGATTTATATAAAAGAATATATTTTACTACACAGTAGGTTCTAAATCCTATTTTCCTTATGTTTCTTAAAGCCGACAGAGAACTGAATTGGGTGAAGCCGACGCAAACTGTATGCTATTTGAGAGAAGCGCCGACAAAAACTGCATGATATTAGAGAATTTTTCCTCATGACTGCCACCTATTGACGCAGTTTCGCTTCACAGTTTCGTCCTCCTGTCTTTTTATTCTCTCTGAAAGTGCAGCCACCAGCGTTGCCACAATGAATTTTTATTTTGGACAAACATTTTTACAAAATTGGACCAAAAAAATTAATATCAATGAAAAGTTAAAATTTTCCTAAAATTCTACTTCGATAGAAAATTTTGTCAAAATTTTATCTCTATAGAGAATTTTTTGTGAAAATTTTATTTCTATAGAAAATTTTGTCAAAATTGTTATTCTAACATATAAAAATTTTGTCAAAATTTTATTTCTATAGAAAAGTTTATCAAAATGTTACTTCTATAAAAAAATTTATTTCTATAGAAAATTTTATTTCTATACAAAATTTTGTCAAAATTGTTATTCTAACATATAAAAAATTTGTCAAAATTTTATTTCTATAGAAAATTTTATCAAAATGTTACTTCTATAAAAAAATTTATTTCTATAGAAAATTTTACTTCTATACAAAATTTTGTCACAATTTTACTTCTATAGAAAATTTTGTCCCATTTTTATTTCTATAGAAATTGTTGTCAACATTTTAATTCTATAGAAAATTTTTTCACAATTTTACTTCTATAGAAAATTTTGTCCCAATTATATTTCTATAGAAATTGTTGTCAAAATTTTAATTCTATAGAAAATTTTGCCAAAATTTTATTTCTATAGAAAATTTTGTCACAATTTTATTTCCACAAAAAATTTTACAAAATTTTATTTCTATAGAAAATGTTGTCCAAATTTTATTTCTATATAAAATTTTGTCAAAATTTTATTCCTATAGATAATTTTGACAAAATTTTATATCATTTGAAAATTTAGCCAAAATTTTATTTCTATAGAAAATTTTATCCAAATTTTCTTTCTAAGGAGATTTTTTTGTCAAAATTTTCTCAAAATTTTTTTTTTATAAATAATTTTGTCAAAATTTTATTTCTGTCGAAAATGTTGTCCAAATTTTATTTCTATAGAAAACTTTGTCAAAATTCTATTTCTATAGAGAATTTTTTGTGAAAATTTTATTTCTATAGAAAATTTTTTGTAAAAATTTTATTTCTATCGAAAATGTTGTTAAAACTTTATTTCTACAGAAAATGTCAACATTTTTATTGTATAGTTAGGTTAGGTTAGGTGGCAGCCCGATGTATCGGGCTCACTTAGACTATTCAGTCCATTATGATACAACATTGGTGAACTTCTCTCTTATCACTGAGTGCTGCCCGATTCCATGTTAAGATCAATGACAAGGGACTTCCTTTTTATAGCCGAGTCCGAACGGCGTTCCACATTGCAGTAAAACCACTTCGAGAAGCTTTGAAACCCTCAGAAATGTCACCAGCATTACTGAGGTGGGATAATCCACCGCTGAAAAACTTTTTGGTGTTCGGTTGAAACATGAATCGAACCCACCTTGTGTATGCAAGGCGGACATGCTAACCATTGCACCACGGTGGCTCCCTTTTATTGTATAGAAAATTTTTTCAAAATTTTATTTCTATGGAAAATTTTGTCAAAATTTTATTTCTATAGAAAATTTTATTAAAATGTTACTTCTATAAAAAAAATATTTCTATAGAAAATTATATTTCTATAAACAATTTTGTCGCAATTTTACTTTTACAGAAAATCTCGTCAAAATTTTATTTCTATAGAAAATTTTTACAAAATTTTATTTCTTTAGAAAATTCTATCAAAATTTTATTTCTATAGAAAATTTTGTCAAAATTTTATTTCTATAGAAAATTTTGTCAAAATTTTATTTCTGTAGAAATTCATTAGAAAATTTAGTCAAAATTTTATTTCTATAGAAAATTTGGTCAAAATTTCAGTTCTATAGAAAATGTTGCCAAAATTTTATTTCGATAGAAAATTTTGTCAAAATGTCAGTTTTATATAAAATTTAGCCAAAGTTTTATTTCTATAGAAAATTTTATTTCTATACAAAATTTTGTCACAATTTTACTTCTATAGAAAATTTTATTTCTATAGAAATTGTTGTCAAAATTTTAATTCTATAGAAAATTTTGCCAAAATTTTATTTCTATAGAAAATTTTATCAAAATTTTATTTCTATAGAAAATTTTAGCAAAATTTTATTTCTATAGAAAATTTTGTCCAAATTTTATTTCTATAGAAAATTTTGTCCAAATTTTATTTCTATATAAAATTTTATCAAAATTTTATTCCTATAAAAAATTTTGTCAAAATTTTATTTCATTTGAAAATTTAGCCAAAATTTAATTTCTATAGAAAATTTTGTCCAAATTTTATTTCTATGGAGATTTTTTTGTCAAACTTTTATTTCTATAGAAATTGCTGTCAAAATTTTAATTCTTAAGAAAATTTTGTCAACATTTTATTTCTATAGACAATTTTGTCAAAATTTTATTTCTATCGAAAATCTTGTCCAAATTTTATTTCTATAGAAAACTTTGTCAAAATTTTATTTTTATAGAAAACTTTGTCAAAATTTTATTTCTATAGAAAATCTTGTCCAAATTTTTTTTTTATAGAGAACTTTGTCAAAATTTTATTTTTATAGAAAACTTTGTCAAAATTTTATTTCTATAGAAAATTTTGTCAAAATTTTATTTCTATAGAAAATTTTGTCAAATTTTATTTCTATAGAAAACTTTGTCAAAATTTTATTTCTATGGATATATTTTTGTCAACCTTTTATTTCTTTAGAAATTGTCGTCAAAATTTTAATTCTAAAGAAAATGTTGTCAAAATTTTATATCTATAGACAATTTTGTCAAAATTTTATTTCTATCGAAAATGTTGTCCAAATTTTATTTATATGGAGAACTTTTTGTGAAAATTTTATTTCTATAGAAAATTTTTTGTCAAAACTTTATTCCTATCGAAAATTTTGTCAAAATTTTATTTCTATAGAAAATTTTGTCAAAATTTTATTTCTATAGAAAATTTTGTCAATATTTTATTTCTATAGAACATTTTGTCAAACTTTTATTTTTATAGATAATTTTTGTAAGATTTATTTCTATACAAAATTTTGTCACAATTTTACTTCTATAGAAAATTTTGTCAAAATTTTATTTCTTTAGAAATTGTTGTCAAAATTTTATTTCTATAGAAAACTTTGTCAAAATTTTATTTCTATAGAAAATTTTGTCAAAATTTTATTTCTATAGACAATTTTGTCAAAATTTTATTTCTATAGAAAATTTTGTCGCAATTTTATTTCTGTAGAAATTCGTTAGAAAATTTAGCCAAAATTTTATTTCTATAGAAAATATTATTTCTATAGAAAATTTGGTCATAATTTCAGTTCTATAGCAAATGTTGCCAAAATGTTATTTCGATAGAAAATTTAATCAAGTTTTCAGTTTTTTATAAAATTTAGCCAAATTTTTATTTCTATAGAAAATTTAGCCATATGATACATTTTCGTTAATAAATTAAAAAAAAATCATATGTGAAATAATTTCTTTTATACAATAATTTAACAAAAAAATATTTTGGTGAAATTTTACATCATAAAATTATTCGTTAGTACTGGGTCGTTTTTCACTGTAATGATGTAACCCACAGTTACTGAATACGAGATTCTGCTTAAAACCTTTCTTACCTATATGTAGTTTTTTTGGCCTTGAAAAAATTATCCCTTTAATTATTATATTCATTTGATTTTATTTAATAAATAAATTATATTTATACATAAATAAATTAAGTGGTTTTCATAAATTATTTTTCTATTTTTTTCATAAATTAAATAAATAACTATTTCAACTTAAATCTACAATTTCTTGTTTCACTTGATTTAGTGAGTGTGTGGGTGTGGTGTGTGCGTGTGTTTTTTTACCCAAGATCCGAACCTCAATTTTAAAAGAAAGTATTTACAGTATTTCCTAGCATGCCTGCAACTTCAGGTTGCAGGCTCAGTTGAAAAAATCCAGTAAGCCATTCAAGAGTTCATAGGCAAAGCCACCTTCAGCATCAGCAGCTTTCTTTTTCTTATTCTTTTTTGCTTTCTTGGCTTTTTTCGTTTTCCCCGTAGTCTCGGAGGTATTTTCCGAGGCAGGAGTTTCACTGGTTTCAATCGTTGAAGCTGCTACACTATCATCCATCATTTGAGTGGCATCTGTGGATTCAGTGCCTTTTTCATCTTTACTTTGAGCTGCATCGGCGTTTCTTGTGGCGGCATCGGTGGCTGTAGCAGCAACAGGTGAAGCAGCAGCCGCAATGGCAGTTGCTGGAGTCGAACTTGGCTTAGTTTCATCTTCATCATCATCATCTAATTCTGCCAAGAGACCGGCCAAACTGAAACCACCATAGTCAGCATCAGCTGGAGCTTCATCAACTTCGGCATCATCATCGGCATAATCTGTATCAGCTTCTTCATCATCATCGGCCTCCTCTTCATCATCATTTTCCTCATCGTAATCATCTTCGTCATCGTCTTCATCATCACCACCAGCTAGAACGAATAAAATTTTAAACCGTCACATATATATTCAAATAAAGAGAGAGAGAGAGAGAGAAACATTTTCCCCTTAAACTCACCTGCAAAACCGAAAATGTCATCATCATCATCATCTTCCTGTTGTTTATTGGCCTCACTGGGCAAAGGTTCGGCTTCGGCAACTTTCAAGCCTTCTGGGCCAAATTTGAAACAGGATACACGAAGAGCAGCTTCTACCTCATCATCAGCACGTAATTCGAAACCTAAGCAAGCCTTGAAGTTCTCACTAGCCCTGGATAGTCCATAAATGCGGCCACAGAATTGGGAATAACCACCAGGAAGGCCTACACAAATTGGGCGGGCTCTCTTGCCTGTATAGTCATGGAATTTCAGACAAACATAAATATCAAGATTACAAGACCATTTGGCATCTACTCACTTGAAACAGTTCTGGTGATTAAGGTAAGATCACCATATTTCAAACTAACCGACATTTTCTCATTACCCAAATAGCTCATGCGGGCACAACCGGGTCCCTTAATGGGGATAAAGGGCAAATTGAAGGCACGACAACAATCACAATGATTACCCGAACATTTGCAGTATTTAGCCAAAACGCTTTCATCTTCACCCTTCACTGGGGTAGTGGTGGCTTCTGTTGCCGCTGCTGCTGTTGTAGCGGCCGGGGCATTGGTAACGGGAGCAGATGCAACAGCTGCCGGTGTTGTAGCTACAGATTGTCCAACTTCTTCAATGATTGAATCTTCTGTAGCTAATTCAGCAGCAGCAGCTGATTGCTCCTCAGCTTGATCTAAGACTTCGTTATCGAAAATCACTTCATTCATACTATCGAGTGGTGCTACATTAGGATCAATTTCCTCGGGTGGCAAATCCAATTGTTTGAAGTGTTCAGAAATTTTATCGCCACGTCGATAAGACGCCGCTTGTGTGTTTGCAAGGCATGCCGCCAATGCCAAACAAAGGAGAATTACAGAGTTTCGCATTTTTTATGAGAGAGATAAATGGCCAGAGAAATAGAGGGAGTACAGGAAATTTCTTAAACTGAAAGAGAGAGAAAAATAAAAGAGATCCATTAAATTTATTAAATTTCTTAGAGCCAAATGAAAGAAATAAATTTGACTGTGTTTAAATTTTTTTAATAATCATTGTTTTCTAAAGTTCGAAATAGTTGAAAATATGATCACATGTTAGACCATCACCGGTAAAATATGCATAACATTTACCGATGGCCAATCAATGACATTCCTTACTAACATAGAGTCTGATAACCAGTGTTGCCAACTATTGAGAAGCAAAAATAACTAAATCAAATAAAATTTATTTGCTATAAAAAAATAGGAAAATTTTGTAAAAAATTGCCAAAAATAGCTAAATGAAATTTATTTAAGAGAAGCAAAAATAGCTAAAACAAATAAAAATAGCCGAATTTTGTAAAAATAAGTAAGGAAAATTTAAAGTCGGGAGGGGCCGACTATATTATACCCTGCACCACTTTGAAGATCTAAATTTTCGATACCATATCATATCCGTCAAATGGGTTGGGGGCTATATAAAGGTCTGTCCCAAATACATACATTTAAATATCACTCGATCTGGACAGAATTTTATAGACTTCTACAAAATCTATAGACTCAAAATTTAACTCGGCTAGTGCAATAGGGTGGAACACAATGTTAGTAAAAAATTATGGGAAACGTTTAAATCTGAAGCACTTTTAAGGAAACTTCGAAAAAAAATTTTTTTATGGTTTATCGCTCGATATATATGTATTAGAATTTTAGGAAAATTAGAGTCATTTTTACAACTTTTCGACTAAGCAGTGGCGATTTTACAAGGAAAATGTTGGTATTTTGACCATTTTTGTCGAAATCAGAAAAACATATATATGGGAGCTATATCTAAATCTCAACCGATTTCAACCAAATTTGACACGCATAGCAACAATGCTTATTCTACTCCCTGTGCAAAATTTCAACTAAATCGGAGTTAAAAATTGGCCTCTGTGGACATATGAGTGTAAATCGGGCGAAAGCTATATATGGGTGCTATATCTAAATCAGAACCGATTTCAAGCAAATTTGGCACGCATAGCAACAATGCAAATTCTACTCCCTGTGCAAAATTTCAACTAAATCAGACCAAAAAATTGGCCTCTGTGGTCATGTGAGTGTAAATCGGCCGAAAGCTATATATTGGAGCTATATCTAAATCTGAACCGGTTTCAATCAAATTTTGCACGCATAGCTACAATGCTAATTCTACTCCCTGTGCAAAATTTCAACTAAATCGGAGCAAAAAAAAATGCACAAACTTATTATACCCTGTACCACAGTAGTGGTGAAGGGTATAATTAGCCTCTGTGGTCATATGAGTGTAAATCGGGCGAAAGCTATATATGGGAGCTATATCTAAATCTGAACCGATTTCAACCAAATTTGGAACGCATAGCTACAATGCTAATTCTACTCCCTGTGCAAAATTTTAACCAAATTGGGGTAAAACTCTGGCTTCTGGGACCGTATTAGTCCATATCGGGCGAAATATATATATGGGAGCTATATCTAAATCTGAACCGATTTGTTCCAAAATCAATAGGGATCTATTCTGAGCCAAAACACATACTTGTGCCAAATTCGATTGGACTAAAACTGCGACCTAGACTTTGATTAAAAAATGTGTTCACGGACAGACGGACATGGCTATATCGACTCAGGATCCCACCCTGAGCATTTTTGCCAAAGACACCATGTGTCTATCTCGTCTCCTTCTGGGTTTTTTATACCCTGCTCCACAGTGTGTGTACATTTTATGCCATGTGGAAAACAGCGTTGATGCGTTGATTTGGTCTTTTCGGTCTTTTACCAAAAAAAAAATTATAAGTCCGCTATTTGTTGTTCGATTTTGTTAAGTAAGGGCTTATGTTCTTTGTAAAAATTTCAGCTATACGTAAAAACCCAAAATTGCTGTTAGCAATTTTTTTATATTTTATATGAATCTTTATATGGTTTTTTCTGCCACATTTTTAGTAAAAAAACGCCGTTTTTTAACCTTTTAAAGCCGCCAACATCCAAACTACTTACCCGATTTGAAAATTTTCTGAGAATGAGTTGTAGACGGCTCAATTTTCTTTAATTTGAGTAGTATTAAGATCAAAAAGGTTAAAGAAAACGAAAGATATGCTCAAAATTGGAAGTGTACCTCCAAAAATTAAAAAAAAAAAATTGTGTCTCGAAAACCAATCGACAGAAAATTTTTTAAAAATCATTTTCGTGTTTAGTAGGTCATAATCAATAAGAAAAAATATGCTAGAAACAATTCACAGAGAAAAGTTTGTTATTTGTTGCCTAGTGTAATAATAATAATATAAAATATAATGAGATACTTTCTTAAATTCCAAAATCAATAAGAATTTCTTTAAAAATTTCACTTTTATCATACTGCCGCAAAATCAAACAACATTGAATTGCGAAGAGGATCATAAATGCAAAAAAAATACCCCCAACACATGACCAAAAAATCAATAATAAATCATCGACGCAACCAAAACCCAAATAAAAAAACTCATCAACGCTTTTATATTAAACCAACCGTTACTGCTAACGGTAAAAAGGCATTAAATTTCACTACTTTACATGCCGAAAATTCATATTTATAAAAAAAAATCGAACATAATGACAAAAATAAACAAACAAATATTTAAATTCCACAGAAGCGAAGAAAAAACCATTGAATCATAACCAAATAAATATGTAAAGCAAATTGGAAAATAAATTCATAATGAAAGTGAAATTATTTCACCATAAAGGGAGTGTGAGCAAGAGAGGGAGAGAGAACGATTCCTTACTTGTATAAATATTCATTTAAAGAACTGTCTAACATATACATATCTCCCCACTCCATTTGCTTTGCTTCTGTATATGTCTCCATAGACCTATCGAATGTCAAATGTTATTACCAACTTTGGTGTTACCTAATACAAGACAAATGAATATTCATATTGGCATTTACATTTCTTTATAAACTGCTTCATTTCCAAAACCAAAAAAAAAAAACTTTAAGATAGTTCGAAAGCAATCAGCAATGTTACGTTACAGACGTATAGCCCTAACAACCCTAGGCACCTAAAGGTTGCCTGTTTCTTAGTCTGTTAGCTGTTACTCTCTTTGTCTCTCTGTGCGTGTGTCTGTCAACATAGCAAACTTGTTGATTAGTTATGTATCGACAGGTATTTCATTTAAGAAACTTTTCAACACAATCTTTTTCTTCAAAAGAAAAAAACACAATCATTGAAATGCTAAAAGAAATTCCCAAAGAATGTGTAACCTTTTTTCTTTGTTGTTGAACTTATTGGTGAAATTTTGTTTATTTTTGTTTATTTTGACGCTTTCCTTCTTTGAGAATCAAACTTGATCTGCCTTAATGCAATGTGTGGTAGATGTGTGATCAGGGCTGCCAATAAAATTTCAATAATAATCGTCACTTTTTTCCGAAAAAATCGTCATAATCGTCACTTACATTTTAAAAATCGTCAAATAATCTGCAAAGTTAATAATATTAACACCAAACTAATTTTTGGTTAAAAACAAAAATATTTATTTCATTTAAAGAACAGAAAATTAACACAACTATGCATGTCAACAACAAAATCATAATGAATTCCGTTGTGTATAAAAATAAAATTAAAAAAAAAACCTTTTTATGCAATGTTTATGCATAGTTTTACTTCAGTAAGTTTTGCTTTAAAAATAAAAAAAGATCTTTAATATTTACATATTTGTTGTCCGATTTGCCAAAATTTCACAATTTGCAAAAATTTTATTAAAAATAAAATTTAGCAAAATTTTCTATAGAAATAAAATTTTGACAAAATTTTCTACACATATAAAGGATTGAGAAAGTTTTCTATAGAAATAAAATTTTGACAAAATTCTCTATAGAAATAAAATGTTGGCAAATTTTTTTATAGAAATAAAATATTGACAAAATTTTCTATAGAAATAAAATTTTGAAAAAAAATTCTATGGAAATAAAATTTTGCCGAAATTTTCTATAAAAATAAAATTTTGACAACTTTTTCAGTAGATATAAAATTTTAACAAAATTTTCTATAGAAATAAAATTTTGACAAAATTTTCATCAAATTTTTACAAAATTTTCTATAGAAATAAAATATTGAAAAAAAATTCTATGGAAATAAAATTTTGCCGAAATTTTCTATAGAACTAAAATTTTGACAAAATTTTCTATAGAAATAAAATTTTGACAAAATTTTCTATAGAAATAAAATTTTGACAAAATTTTCTATAGAAATAAAATTTTGCCGAAATTTTCTATAGAAATAAAATTTTGCCGAAATTTTCTATAGAAATGAAATGTTGAAAACTTTTTCTGTAGAAATAAAATTTGAACAAAATTTTCTATAAATTCCATATGAAACATTTCTTTCGAATAAAACAAAATTTTTATATATACTAACCACACAAATTTGATCAACAAGTTCAAGATATTTTTGAAATTTGGTAGATTTTTGATAAAATGTTTTAAAATTTTTGGTGGATTATTTTTGGCACGAGTGGAAACCGTGATACTAATACTGTAGATGTAAAGTGAGGTATAGCTCCTACATGTATGAAATCTCTAGCAAAAACTTGCAATTTCTCTATCTACCTATTGTCAAATGTATTCTCTCTTTTGGTGGCTCTAAATGTGTAAACGAACTGTTTTTAGTCCAAATTTTTGAAGCGAGCTAATATCGTCATTTTTGGTACAAAAATCGGAAAATCGGCATTTGCTATTTTTTGAGTAAAAAATCGTCAAAATGCCGATAAATCGAAAAAATTGGCAGCCCTGTGTGTGATGTTCCCATAACTCTCTCGCCTTAGAAGAAAGTATGTGACCAAATAAAATGTATGTAAATTCTTTTTTTTTTTTCTTTATAAATTGTTTTTGTTATTACGTTCTATAGCCATCAACAATATTTTTGAATATCACACTTATACGTTATGTACGTGTCTCATATACATACATATGAGCTCAATTTAATTAAATTATAACAACAAATACAGTGGGTATGGAATTTTATCACTATATCCATACTGTTACAAATATGTTCATTTGGATTTAATGATTTAATCATTTCATAATTTTAGATTGTCTTTAAGGGAAAGAAGTCAAATTTAAAGATCTACATCTAAATTTTTGCCCGGATCCACTGTACGAGTATGACAAAGCCATATCAATTGCTTTATCAGAATGAACATTACACCGGTAGTTATTTTTTTTGTTTTGTTTTCACCTTACTCACTCACACATATACTTCCAATACAGTGAGAATGATATATGTGTGTACGTGCAAACACATTTCAAAGTCTGTCTGCCATCACAATTGACACTGACTACAAGAAGAAATGCCTTTAGGCCAACATTAAGATGACTGTTGACAGCTGGCAGCACCATAAAATCCATTGGTGTTAGCCATAAAATAAACTTGTAATGATTTCAAATTGTGCTGAAATGAATGTATCAGTAAAAGACATTAAGTTTTTGATGTTATGGGATTTTGTACAACAATTGGTATTGTTCAACAGGAATTTGTTTGCAAAAAAGCGTGAACGTGGGTGTGAGTTTTAAAGAAACTTTTTTTTTGTTTGTTTATTTATATATATAATATCGATCGATAAATAAGGTCGTTCCACAAATTGTCAATATAGTTCACCATTATACACTCATAATACCTATAGAAATGAAATGTTGACAAAATTTCATAGAGAAATGAAATTTTGACACAATTTCCCATAGAAATATAATTTTGACAATATTTCATAAAGAAATAAAAATCGCACAAAATTTCCTAAAGAAATGCAATTCGGGGAAAAAAAATCCTATAGAAATGAAGTTTTGACCTACTTATCTATAGAAAAATATGTTTGACAATATTTCTTATACACTGAAAAAAAGTTTACTTCGATTCAAAGATTTTGGCCATCCCTTAAGAATTTTGGCATTGAAATCAAATTTTGACTCAAAAAAAGTTTACTCCGATCCAAAGATTTTGACCTTTCCTTAAGGATTTTGGTATTGATTCCGAGCCAAAGTTGCGGCTTCTTTAAAATAAAGAAATTTTTAAGCGATCTATCTGGCTTTAAATCTAGGACCAATAAAATTAAAATTAGGGTACAGATCTCATTTATCAAATTTTCATTCTCTTTTCGAGGTTTATTAATAAAGGTAGTCACGTACAAATATATGCCGGTTTAAAAATTATAACGGATACTTCAAAGTATAAAATGTTATCTTAATTCCAAACTTTAAACCAAAGACACTAAATCCTCAAAATAAGTCTAAGCCTATATTTGAAGCGTTTTTATCTTAAATCTAAAGTTTCAATATTTCCATTATTTTAAGGACAATTTCTTTAAACCATAAATGTGTTCCTTTACTTTAAGGAAAATTAGCCTTAGGTCAAAGACATGCGACTTTAACGGAGGGACGCAAATTTACAAAATTTGTGTCCTAAATTTAATGAAAAAAATTTTTGAAGTAAAGATTATAAACTTTGTTTTAACTAAAATGTCATTATTTTGAAGAAAATTGTTCTTAATATTTTGTAAATTGCACATCCTTATATTTAGATTGCACACTCTTTAATATCACGTAAATATTTTTTTCAGTGTAGATATACAATTTTTAAAAATTTTCTTATAGAAATTAAATTCTGAGAAAATTTCCTATAGAAACGAAATTTGGACAAAATTTCCTACAGAAAAGAAATTTTACAAAAAAATTTTGACAAACTTTTTTATAGGTATAAAATTTTGACAAAATTTTCAATAGAAATAAATTGACTAAAAAACTAAAATTTTGTCACAATTTCCTATAGTAATAAAATTTTGCCACAATTTCCTATAGTAATCAAATTTTGACAAAATTTCCTATAGAAATAAAATATTAACAAAATTTCCTATAGAAATGAAATTTTGACACAATTTCCCATAGAAATATATTTTGACACCATTTTCTATAGAAATGAAATTTTGACAAAATTTCCTATAGAAATGAAATTTTGACAAATATTCTATGGAAATGAAATTTGGACAACATTTTTAATAGAAATAAAATTTATATAAAATTGGCTATAGAAATTAAATTTTGACACAATTTCCCATAGAAACATAATTTTGACACAATTTCCCATAGAAATATAATTTTGACACAATTTTCTATAGATATGAAATGTTAACAAAATTTTCTATAGAAATACAATTTTGACAAAATATTCTATGGAAATGAAATTTGGACAAAATGTTTAATAAAAATCAAATTTATATAAAATTGGCTATAGAAATGAAATTTTGACAAAATTTTCTATAGAAATATAATTTGAACAAAATTTTTAATAGAAATAAAATTTATATAAAATTGGCTATAGAAATGAAAATTTGAAAAAATTTCCTATAGAAATGAAATTTTGACAAAGTGTCATAGAGTAATGAAATTTTGAGAAAGTTTCCTATAGAAATGAAAATTTGACAAAATATTCTTTGGAAATTAAATTTTGACAGAACTTTCAATAGAAACAAAGTTTAGAGAAAATTGGCTGTAGAAATTAAATTTTGACACAATTTCCTATAGAATTTAAATTTGTATAAAATTTTCAATAGAAATAAAGTTTAGAGAAAATTGGCTATAGAAATAAAATTTTGACACAATTTCCTACAGTAATCAAATTTTGCCACAATTTCCTATAAAAATGAAATGTTGACAAAATTTCCTATAGAAATTAAATTTTGACACAATTTTCTATAGAAATAAAATTTTGACAAAATATTCTATGGAAATGAAATTTGGACAAAATATTCTATGGAAATGAAATTTGGACAAAATTTTTAATAGAAATAAAATTTATATAAATAAAGAAATGAAAATTTGACAAAATTTCCTATAGAAATTGTCATAGAGTAATGAAATTTTTGAGAAAGTTTCCTATAGAAATGAAAATTTGACAAAATATTCTTTAGAAATGAAATTTTGATAAAATTTTCAATAGAAATAAAGTTTAGAGAAAATTGGCTATAGAAATAAAATTTTGACACAATTTCCTATAGAAATGAAATTTTAACAAAATTTTCTATAGAAATAAAATGTTTAACAAAATGTTGTACGGAAATGAAATCTGTGAAAAAAATTTCAATAGAAATACAATTTAGAGAAAATAGGCTATAGAACTGAAGTTTTGAAACAATTTCCTATAGAAATGAAATTTTGACAAAATTTCCTATAGAAATTAAATTTGCACAAAATTTTCAATAGAAATAAAGTTTAGAGAAAATTGGCTATAGAAATAAAATTTTTCCACAATTTCCTATAGAAATAAAATTTTGATCAAATTTCCTATAGAAATTAAATTTTGACACAATTTCACATAAATATATAATTTTGACACAATTTTCTATAGAAATAAAATTTTGACAAAATATCCTATGGAAATTAAATTGGGACAAATTTTTCAATAAAAATATAATTTATAGAAAATTGGCTATAGAAATGAAAATTTGACAAAATATTCCTATTGAAATGAAATTTTGGCAAAATTTCCCATAGAAATGAAATTTTGACAAAGTTTCATAGAGTAATGAAATTTTGAAAAAGTTTCCTATAGAAATGAAAATTTGACAAATTATTCTTTGGAAATTAAAATTTGACAAAACTTTCAATAGAAACAAAGTTTAGAGAAAATTGGCTATAGAAATGAAATTTTGACACAATTTACTATAAAATTTTGCCACAATTTCTTATAGAAATGAAATTTTTAACAAAATTTTCTATTTTGACAAAATGTTCTATGGAAATGAAATTTGTGAAAAATGTTTCAATCGAAATGCAATTTAGAGAAAATAGGCTATAGAAATGAAGTTTGGACACAATTTCCTATAGTAATGAAATTTTTAGAAAATTCCCTATAGAAATAAAATTTGGACAAAATTTCAGAAAGAAATACAATTTTGACAAAAGTTCCTATAGAAATGAAATTTTGACAAAATTTCCTACAGAAATTAAATTTCAACAATATTTCCTGTAGAAATGAAATTTTGACAAAATTTCCTATTGAAATGCAATTTAGATAAAATTTATTTAAGCAATGAAATTTTGACAAAATTTCCATTAGAAATTTAAGTTTGAGAAAAAAATTGATACAAATTTCAATGGAAATGAAATTTTGACAAAATTTCTTAAGAAAATAAATTTTGAAAAAATGTGCTATGAAATTTTGAGAAGATTTACTATAGCTATGATTTTTTTTAGAAAAATATCTTACAGAAATGAAATTTGGACAAAATTTCCTATCAAAATGAAACTGGGCAAAATTTCCTTTAAAAAAGAAATTGGGCGAAATTTCCTTTAAAATTTAAATTTAGCAAAATAAATGAAATGACGTTTTGACAATTTCCTATAGAAAAACATTTTGACACAATTTCCTATAGTAATGAAATTTTGACAAAATTTCCTATAGAAATGAAATTTTGACAAAAATTTCTATTGAAATGAAATTTTGACAAAATTTCAAATAGAAACTAATTTTTAAAATAAAATAAATGAAAGTTTGAGGAAATTTCCTATAGAAATGAAATTTTGACAAAATTTCTTAAAAAATTAAAAAAAAAATCCTATAAAAATTAAATTTGGTAAAATTTCCTTTAGAATTTAAATTTGGCAAAATAAATGAAATGACGTTTTGACCATTTCCTATAGTAATGAAATTTTGACAAAATTTCCTATAGTAATGAAATTTTGACAAAATTTCCTATAGAAATTAAATTTTGACAAAATTTTCTAGCGAAATGTAATTTCGACAAAATTTCAAATTGAAATAAATTTTTTCAAAATAAAATAAATGAAAGTTTGGTGAAAATTTCCTATAGAAATGAAATTTTGAAAAATTTTCTTAAAAAATTAAATTTTGAGAAAATTTTCTATAGCTTTGACAAAATGTTCTATTTTCTATTTTGAGAAAATTCCTTAGAGAAATCAAATTTGGACAAAATTTCCAATAAAAATTAAATTGGGCAAAATTTCCTATAGAAATAAAATTTGAATAAAATTTTCTATAGAAATGATATTTGGATAAAATTTCCTATAGAAATTAATTAGTCATGCTAACTCATCCGCAATACGCTTCCCTTGCGTGACTATTTAATAGGTGAATATTGGACAGATCAGCCATATAATAGAAATATTTATGGTAGTTTTTGATCATTTTAAGTAATACGGACCCTTAGGGGCAGCACATTCTAACCATATTGACTACCTATCTGTAGGATCCAAAGAGCAATTGAGATTTTCTGAGCACGGTCTACGTTTGATCTTTGTTTAATATCTGGCGGAATAACAAACCTGGCTTATTGTGAAATTTATTTTAAAACTTACAACTATTTAATGTTCATTAAATTTTCTCCCCACATTCCCCCCAAAAAAAAATATTGTTACGAAATCGATGACAGCGGAGATTATAAATCTTATTTGCTTTTTTTCTGAATATTTTTAAATATCAGAGCATCCAATACGTTTTTACAAACATGAATTTCACAAAAATTAGCATTCATTAATAATTAATCGTTTATGAAAATAGAAAGTGTTTCGTGTTGGCCATGGTCGGGGTTTGTGGTGGATTCATTTTCATTTAACAAAAATCAATGATGACTTCAACTTCTTCCAAATTGAATGATATTAAAAAAAATTCCTTTGATATGTTTCATTACATAATGAGTTGAATAGACATCCATTCAGATAAATCCCATTATGACCTGTGGGTATGTGTGATAGCATATCTGTACAAATGGTACTCATCCGTATACATGTGTGTACGGTGGCATACTCTCTCAGTTGCTGTAATAATTAATTGTACACATACGTTTATGTACATATTTAATTATGTATTTAAATGATGTTGTTGAATGATGGCGATGACATGATAAATATATGTTAAACGGGATTTATAGATTTTATACATATTTTCTTTCGGTCTTTCTTTCAAAATATTTTGTGTTAATCTACCCACATGAATCATGTAATAAATATTTTGTTATGTCATATAGCCTTGAGGAGGATTGATTATGTTGTTTTTTATTTTTGTTGCTTCGGAGAGAGTGTGGAAAGAGAAATGTTGAGCCGTTATTACTTAAGTGATTTTATCCCACGGGTGAGAATAACAGTTAGTTATTGATTGGTGTTATATTAGAGATAGAGAGTGACACTACTATTGCAGAAAATAAATTCAGCATATTTGCTTTTTAATTGAGACTAAAAAGCGATTTTCAATAAAATCATTTAAAATTTTTGATTATTTGCTTTTAAGTATGGTTTGGTAGATGTTGTATTTGTTTAGTTCGGCAGGAGGTCATGGGAATGAAAAAAAAACTGATATTATTGTTTTTTGTGAGCTGTAATTTTATTTACAAATATCCAATATTTCGAAACATCTCCGATGCTCATCCTCAGAGAAATTAATGTAGAAGTAAAAAACGAATGAGCTTCTTCACTAAAGAATACAATTACAACTCAAGATTGGTAGATGTTTTTTCGTAGATTTTGCAAAATATTCCCCTCCATCTAAGAGAAATCAGGTTGATATTGAGTATTATATTTGTATTTATTTTGTAATTTAGTCAATGGAATAATATGGAATAATAACTAAGTTCAAAAGGAGAACTATTAAGTCAACACCTTAAAAAATCTTAATTTTCATATCAGGTCATATATTCGTGAGTAATTTTGAAAGGCTCGCATAAGCTAATTCCGGTTACGTAGAAGTTTTGAGTTAGGATGGGTCCACTGAAATGTCCCATGTTGATCTTGAAGCTGGCTGTGGTGCTATACGCATGTTGGCTCTTTTCTTAAAAATGCACTTTATTAGTAAGACCACAACAACGATTAAAATTTCACACATTTACAATTCAAGGGATTTGTACAGACAAAAAATTAGTTGCTATCACGAGTGACCGTTTTTAAGTTAGTAAAACAAAATTATAAAATAAAAAATATTTCAATTTTTGCATGGTTGTTAGAGACCATATACCAATATCATGTACCAAATTTCAGCCAGATCGGATGAAATATGCTTCTCTTAGAGGCTCCACAAGCCAAATCTGGGGATCGGTTTATATGGGGGCTATATATAATTAAGGACCGATATGGACCAATTTTTGCATGGTTGTTAGAGACCATATACCAACATCATGTACCAAATTTCAGCCGGATCGGATGAAATTTTCTTCTCTTTGAGGCTCCGCAAGCCAAATCTGGGGATCGGTTTATATGGGGGCTATATATAATTATGGACCGATGTGAACCAATTTTTGCATGGTTATTAGAGACCATATACCAACACCATGTACCAAATTTCAGCCGGATCGGATGAAATTCTTCTCTTCTCTTTTAGGCTCCGCATGCCAAATCTGGGGATCGGTTTATATGGGGGCTATATATAATTATGGACCGATGTGGACCAATTTTTGCATGGTTGTTGGAGACCATATACCAACACCATATACCAAATTTCAGCCGGATCGGATGAAATATGCTTCTGTTAGAGGCTTCACAAGCCAAATCTGGGGATCGGTTTATATGGGGGCTATATATAATTATGGACCGATGTGGACCAATTTTTGCATGGTTGTTAGAGACCATATACCAACACCATATACCAAATTTCAGCCGGATCGGATGAAATATGCTTCTGTTAGAGGCTCCACAAGCCAAATCTGAAGGTCCCTTTATATGGGGGCTATACGTAAAAGTGGACCGATATGGTCAAGTCGATAGCTTGTTTCGTTCGGAAGTTAGCGTGATTTCAACAGACGGACGGACGGACGGACGGACGGACGGACGGACGGACGGACATGCTTAGATCGACTCAGAATTTCACCACGACCCAGAATATATATATACTTTATGGGGTCTTAGAGCAATATTTCGATGTGTTACAAACGGAATGACAAAGTTAATATACCCCCATCCTATGATGGAGGGTATAAAAATTGCATACCCAAATTTTATGGATACCCAATTATTGAAAATTTTATTGCATACCCAAATTTATTTGGGAGATTTTTGGTATAGTTTTCTTTATTTTTTTGGTAGATCATTTTTGACTCGAGTGCTAATCGTGATACAATTATTTGGTTTTTTTGCCTTAAAACTCAAGCGCTCAGCGGTGACCGACTCTCTACACAGAAAAAAATTTCACGAAATTTTTCCAATTAAAATCTTAATTGAGATTTAAAAAATATTCAATTAAAAATTTTATTGATTCAACAAATTTTTTAATTGAAACAAAAATCAAATTAATAGTATCAATGAACTTTTTAATTGGATCAATTAATTTTTAATTGGCTGTGAATTAATTTTTTTAATTGATACTATCATTTCTGTGATTGAAGACATTTCAGTTAAAACATTAATTGAATCAATTAATTTCGTGATAGAATCAGAAAAAAAATTTTTTGTGTGTAGTAAACGTAATGAGAAAAAAATAATGATTTGAGAAAACCCAAAATTATCGTTTTTTTTTTTTTTGACGACAAGAACTTAAGGGTAATAGTGGAAAAATGTCCTAAGGACAGTACTAAATGGACTGACAAACATTACGGCCGCAAATTATGAACTTTGCAACAGGACTCATCGCACTCACCACGCATCAACCAAGAATGGTTTAAAAGAAGAGGTTCCTCGCTTCTATTCTACCACAAAATCTTCGGATCTCAATCCGTTGCACTTTTGTACCTGATGTATTTTGGGGATTAAGATTGACACTAAAAAAACAAGTAAGTAAAGTCTAAAGTCGAACGGGGCCGACTGTATTATACCCTTCACCCCTATGTAGGCCAAAATTTGTTTTACGATCTCAACTACTTCACATTTGCTGGAAGCTATATAAAGGAGACTTTTTTCTTCTACAAAATCTCTAGAATTAAAATTTAAATCGGCTAACGCTATCCAGTTAATTGGAGGAAACCTAAAATGTGTAACAGTCTACTATATTTCCCCAACTCTGGTGTACGTATATATGGGAGCTATATCTAAATCTGAACCTATTTGGCTGATATTTTGCAAGATTTTCGAGATTCATAAAATATTTGGATGTACGGCATTTCAAGAAAATCGGTTGATGAACACGCTAACTATAACCAAATCGGGGATAAATATATATGGCAGCTATATCTAAAGCTGAACCGATTTTTTCCAAAACCAATAGCGATTGTCTCTGTCCCAAGAAACGGCCCTATGCCAAATTTGACAGACGGACAGACAGACAGACAGATGGACATCGCTAAATCGACTCAGAATTTAATTCTAAGCCGATCGGTATACTAAAAGAAGGGTCTATGACCACTATTTCTTGGCGTTACATACAAATGCACAAACTTATTATACCCTGTACCACAGTAGTGGTGAAGGGTATAAATATCAAAGTGTCGATCATATCAAGACGGTGCCTCGCCGGGAATTGCCCAAATTACCGCAGAACCACTATCGTGCAGCATGTGATGGCTTTTTAAGGTCATAATTCGTGACAAAGGTAGCCAATTCGAACAAATCTATAGTGATTCCCAAAATTTGATGTTATTTCCGACATTTTGTGCTTTTGAACAATAACATGAAAAAAAATATATATAGAGCTTTTTTTTCTGATTCAATCACCAAATTAATTGATCCAATTAATTTTTTAATTGAAATGTCTTCAATCACGAAAATGATAGTATCAATCACAGTTTTAATTGGGCATAGAAAAAATTCTTGATTAAAAAATTAATTGATTTTTTTCAGCAAATTTCAATTAATTTTTTAATTGATTCAATTAAAAAATTAATTGATGTTGATTGCAACACTCAAATAATTTATTAATTAAAAAAGGTAACTATTTTTAATTACTTTCTGAATTGGCTTAAAGTTTTTATTTGGATTAACAAATGATTGGTTGAAATACATTTTTCATTAAAGATTAAAAAAAAATCAGCACTTTTTTTAACTGAATTAGTCTTCTGATTAAAAACTTAATTGTATCATTGATTTAATTAACTTAATTTTCTATCATGATTAAAAAGTTAATTGTATCAATTAATTTATTAATTGAAAAAATTTTCAACTTCAATTAACTTTTTAATTGGAAATATTTTGGTGATATTTTTTTCTGTGTACTATCAGCCAACCTGTCTGTGGGCTTTGCCAAAAACAGGGACTGAACCAAGTGTTGACAATATTGGGTATTTTTCTCTAAATGGGCAATGTTTTCTCGTGGATGTGGACGACATTTTAGAGTTGGGGCTTTGGGATTCGGTGGGGCATTTCCATTTGGGTATTTTTGTGGTAATTTTTCTGAAATAGGTTCATTAGAATAAATCATTCCATTACTAATCGAATCGTCAAAGTTTAAAAAAGAAAACTTTGCTCCTCTACATACAATAGGATGCAAATGAACTATAAGGACTACAAAGGTTAGGTTAGGTTAGTTGGCAGCCCGATATATTAGACTCACTTAGACTATTCAGTACATTGTGATACTACAGTGGTGATCTTCTCTCTTATCACTAAGTGCTGCACGTTTCCATGTTAAGCTCAATAACAAGGGACCTGCTTTTTATAGCCGAATCCGAACGGCATTCCATATTGCAGTGAAACACTCAGAAATGTCACCAGCATTACTGAGGTGGGATAATCCGCCGCTAAAAAACTGTTTGGTGTTCGATCGAAGCACGGTGGCTTCAAATGGACACGCTATTTTATTTTTGATGCCCAAGCGCTAATTTAAGACTTAAATTCTACAATTGTGAGAAATCATTTCGTGAGGAATCGGGCCTTAATGTTGCCCCTCATCAGTTTTCATAACTGATTTGAACAATATATCCCATAAATATAGAAGTGATGATACCCTATCATTTTATTACTTTATTACATGGTGGCCGAAATTCCAATTTCATTTTACGCACATTTGGAAGATGATTTCCGTTCTCCTGATTGTGTGTTTTGAAATCTTGATCTTATTGCAGCTCGCAAGCTGGCATGACAAAAATTTTATATTTTTTCAATTTCTAAATGATTACGGATTTTCTTTTTTTTATAAAATTTACTCGAACATTTATTGGAGATTTTTATGAAGAATTTAGATTTAAGTTGAGTATTTTTGGGGACGAAATGGTTTCAATTCGGGGACAAGAGCCAGAAACATACCGGCAACCCTGGCCGAATCCCAAGAAGTCAAAGAGATAGATTGGTCTATATGGTGGATATACCGAAACCCATCTTCGAACGTGACATACTTGCAGACAAAACACGAATTTATGCCAAATTCCAAAACGATAGCTCCTTTATTAAAGGTTGTTTTGTATATTTTTTCAATTTTTAAATGATTAACCCCCATTTTCATGAAGCTCCGTTAGTGCTCCGTTAGCTAACGAACTTTTAAACCGTAGCATGGACATATCTGTCGTCTTGCTTATATATTCCACATGCCAGTTAGAAATTTAACTGCTGAAAATTTTTCAGTTAAAGTTAACCGGAGAGAAGATATTTGCAATTTACTTTCTGTTAACTGGCAGAAAGTAAATTGCAAATTTACGGCCATTTTCTTGTAACTCCGTTAGGAGTTTTTTTTTTATAGAAACTTCTCGAACATTTATTGAGGATTATTGTGAAGAATTTTAATTTAAGTTGGGGATTTTTGAGGACGAAATCCTTTCAATTCGGGGACAAGAGCCGGAAACATACCGGCAACCCTGGCCGAATCCAAAGAAGTCAAATAGATAGATTGGTCTATATGGGGGCTATACCGAACCCCATCTTCGAACTTGACCTACTTGCAGACAAAAAAAGACGAATTTGTCCCAAATTTCATAACGATAGCTCTTTATTAAAGGTTGTTTTGTGATTGCAACAACCGGACGGATATCGTTATAGCGTCTTCGAATTTCTTTCAGGTCAAGAATATATGTAATTTATATGTAAAAAGCTCAGCATAAATTCTATTAAAATATTCTCGTGTTTGTCCATGCTACTAATTTTTCTCTGAGTGCATTTTAAAATATATTGCAATGCACAAAGGCTGCATAACTGATTTAGGTAACTCAACTTTATCTACAATCCCATACATTCATTAACAGCAAGATATAACTATTCTTTCTTTCAATAGGTATATATTTAAATTTCGGTACTGGCATTTCCACAAATACCAACAAAACAATGTAATGGTCAACATCTAAAAATAAAAATAAAAAAATAATAACATTCATTTTCACTTAACGGCAACCGGTCTCTAAGACTGGGTCAAATTCAATACGATCTGCCTATAGCCAGACGACCCACTTTTTTTTATGTAACAAATTAATTTTTTTTTAATTTTCCCAAACCGGAACTACACATTAATAAGACGAATTCGTGAGAAAATGGATAATCCATCATGGTATTCCTTAAGCCACAAACATTTAACACTTACGCATGCACACAGTCAGATGCGCATGTACTTATGGATGTTTACAAAAAAATTTGAAATGAAAGTTTTTTTTTACATATTATATAAGTTCGGTTTTTTGTGATTTTCTTCTGCTTGTGTTTTTATTTTATTAAATATAGTTTTATTTTTATTAATTTTGTGTGTTTACCTAAACGAGAATGCACGCACGTTCACACACACGAACACTTTGGTATATAAGTTTCTATGGCCAAAGTCAAAGATCAGCGGTTAAACCGTTGCTTTTTAAATTGAATTTCACTTTTTTTCTGTGTTTGTACTTCCACCACGAAACGACCACCACTGGAGGAGGTTGGCTTAAGTAGACTTCGTTTTAACGGTTTCAACGGAATAAGCTCAAAGGCTTTTTTCTACGGTTTAGCGGACACGTTAAGACGCTTCGCGTCGAGAATTAAAACTAAATCGAATTGTGACGATCAAACGTTGATATTGACGGTCAAAGACTTGGCCAAGTTGTAAGCCAAAGTTTCTAAAAATGAAGAGGAAAACGTCAATGCGTTGTTGGACGTTGCTTCAAACAAAAGCATCCAATTTGGCTTTCAAACCGCGTTCACGCATGGGCATACAACAATGTTTGGATCGCCTGTCTCGCTAAAGGGGGGAGCGAGCTTTATATTTACCTCAGGGATGATAAATGATGTTGACGAAAAAGTACTAAAAATGTACTTTTCGAAGCCAAAAGGTGCTAAAATTACATAATATCCAATTTATACAAGTATACGTACATATATTTAAATCTCGACCGATTTGGACATTTTTTTTTTTTTTGATTTTATAAAAAATCGTATTTTGCTAAATTTCATTCCTATAGAAAATTTTGTCAAAAATGTATTTCTATAGAAAACTTTGTCAACATTTTATTTCTATAGAAAATGTTGTCAATATTTTATTTCTATAGAATTTGTTCTAAAAATGTTATTTCTATAGAAAAGTTTGTCAAAAATTTATTTCTATAGAACTTTTTTTTTTTATTTTATGTCTATAGAAAATTTTGTCAAAATTTTATTTCTATAGAAAATTTTGTCAAAATTTTATTTTTATAGAAATTTTTGCCCAAATTTTATTTCTATATTTTATATTTTTTTCTATAGAAGATTTTGTCCACATTTTATTTCTATAGAAAATTTTGCCAAAATTTTGTTCCTATCGAAAATTTTGTCAAAATTTTATTTCTACAGAAAATTTTGTCAACAATTTACTTCTATAGAAAATTTTTAACTTGTTCCTATAGGATATTTTGTCAAAATTTTATTTCTATAGAAAATTTTGTCAAAATTGTATTTCTGTAGAAAATTCCAAAATTTTATCTCTATAGAAAGTTTTTTGAAAATTTTATTTCCATAGAAAATTTTGTCAAAATTTTATTTCCATATAAAATTTTGTCAATAATTTACTTCTATCGAAAATTTTATGAAAATTTTATTTCTATAGAAAATTTTGCCAAAATTTTGTTTCTATAGAAAGAATTGTCAAAATTTTATTTCTATAGAAAATTGTGTCAAAATGTTATTACTATAGAACATTTTGTAGAAATTTTATTCCTATTGAAATTTTTGTCCAAATTTTATTTCTACAGAAATTTTTGTCCAAATTTTATTTATACAGAAATTTTTGCCAAAATTTTATTTTTATAGAAAATTTTGTCAAAATTTTATTTCTTAACAAAATTTTGTCAAAATTTTATTTCTATAGAAAATTGTGTCCAAATTTTATTTCTATGGAAAATTTTGTGAAAATTTTATTTCTATATATATAGAAATTTTAGAAATATAGAAATTTTTGTCCAAATTTTATTTCTATGGAAAATTTTCCTGAAATTGTATTTCTATAGAAAATTTTGTTAAAATTTTATTTTTATAGAAAATGTAGTCAAACTTTTATTTCTATAGAATTTTTTTATTTCTATAGAAAATTTTGTCAAAATGTTATTTCTATTGAAAGTTTTGTCCAAATTTTATTTCTATAGACATTTTGGCCGAAATTTTATTTCTTAACAAAATTTTATTTTTATAGAAACAAAATTTTATTTTTATAGAAAATTTAGTCAACTCTTATTTCTATAGATTTTTTTTTTTTTGAAAATTTTATTTCTATAGAAAATTTTGTCAACAATTTACTTCTAAAGAAAATTTTGTCAAAATATTATTTCTATAGAAAATTTTGTCAAAATTTTATTTCTATAGAAATTTTTGTCAAAGTTTTATTTCAATAGAATATTTTGTCAAAATATTATTTCTATAGAATATTTAGTCAAAATGTTATTTCTATAGAACATTTTGTCAAAAATGTATTTCTATAGACAATTTCTTGAAATTTTATTTCTATAGAAAATTTTGTCAATAATTTACTTCTATAGAAAATTTTATGAAAATTTTATTTCTATAGAAAATTTTGTGAAAATTTTATTTCTATAGAAGATCCAAATTTTATTTCTATAGAAATGTTTGTCAAAATTTTATTTCTATAGAAAATTTTGTCAAAATGTTGTCAACATTTTATTTCTATACAAATTTTTGTCCAAATTTTAACTTCTATAGAAAATTTTGTCAAAATTTTATTTTTATAGAAAATTTTGTCAATATTTTATTTCTATAGAAAATTTTGTCAAAGTTTTTTTTTCTATAGGAAATTTTGTCAAAATTGTATTTCTATAGAAAATTTTGTCAAATTTTATTTTTATAGAAATTTTTGCCCAAATTTTATTTCTATATTTTATATTTCTTTCTATAGAAGATTTTGTCCACATTTTATTTCTATAGAAAATTTTGCCAAAATTTTATTCCTATCGAAAATTTTGTCAAAATTTTATTTCTACAGAAAATTTTGTCAACAATTTACTTCTATAGAAAATTTTTATTTTATTCCTATAGAATATTTTGTCAAAATTTTATTTCTATAGTAAATTTTGTCAAAATTGTATTTCTGTAGAAAATTCCAAAATTTTATTTCTATAGAAAATTTTTTGAAAATTTTATTTCCATAGAAAATTTTGTCAAAATTTTATTTCCATATAAAATTTTGTCAATAATTTACTTCTATAGAAAATTTTATGAAAATTTTATTTCTATAGAAAATTTTGCCAAAATTTTATTTCTATAGAAAGAATTGTCCAAATTTTATTTCTACAGAACATTTTGTCAAAATGTTATTACTATAGAACATTTTGTAGAAATTTTATTCCTATTGAAATTTTTGTCCAAATTTTATTTATACAGAAATTTTTGCCAAAATTTTATTTTTATAGAAAATTTTGTCAAAATTTTATTTCTATGGAAAATTTTGTCAAAATTTTATTTCTATATATATAGAAATTTTAGAAATATAGAAATTTTTGTTCAAATTTTATTTCTTTAGAAAGAATTGTCAAAATTTTATTTCTATAGAAAATTTTGTCAAAATGTTATTACTATAGAACATTTTGTAGAAATTTTATTCCTATTGAAATTTTTGTCCAAATTTTATTTCTACAGAAATTTTTGCCAAAATTTTATTTTTATAGAAAATTTTGTCAAAATTTTATTTCTATAGAAAATTTTGTCCAAATTTTATTTCTATGGAAAATTTTGTGAAAATTTTATTTCTATATATATAGAAATTTTAGAAATATAGAAATTTTTGTCCAAATTTTATTTCTATAGAAAATTTTGCCAAAATTTTATTTCTATAGAAAATTTTGTCAAAATTTTATTTCTATGGAAAATTTTCCTGAAATTGTATTTCTATAGAAAATTTTGTTAAAATTTTATTTTTATAGAAAATTTAGTCAAACTATAGAATTTTTTTATTTCTATAGAAAATTTTGTCAAAATGTTATTACTATAGAAAATTTTGTCAAAATATTATTACTATAGAAAATTTTGTCAAAATGTTATTTCTATTGAAATTTTTGTCCAAATTTTATTTCTATAGAAATTTTTGCCAAAATTTTATTTCTTAACAAAATTTTGTCAAAATTTTATTTCTATATAAAGGGTGGTTAAAATTTCAAGGGCGATGTTGATTTTGAATAAAACACAAACTTTTTAGGAAATTATTGTAATTTTATTTTATTATGATATATTGGTATTACTCAATTATGTATGGAACAAAATATCGGCCAAATGGGCGCCGCGACCTCGGTGGCACACCTCCATCCGATGGCCCAAATTTTCGATGACGCTGAGGTATAATGGAGGTTCTATGCCGTTAATGTGCCGAATTATCTCATCCTTTAGCTCTTGAATTGTTGCTGGGCAAAGAAAAAAGTCCAACGGTGTCAAATCACATGATCTTGGCGGCCAATTGACATCGCCATTACGTGAGATAACACGGCCATTGAATTTGTTGCGCAAAAGAGTCATTGTTTCGTTAGCTGTGTGGCAAGTGGCACCGTCCTGCTGAAACCACATATCGTCCACATCCATATCTTCCAATTCGGGCCATAAAAAGTTCGTTATCATCTCACGATAGCGAACACCATTCACAGTAAGTGCCTGACCGGCCTCATTTTGGAAAAAATACGGCCCGATGATGCCGCCAGCCCATAAACCGCACCAAACAGTCACTCTTTGTGGGTGCATTGGTTTTTCGACAATCACTCTTGGATTCTCATTCGCCCAAATGCGGCAATTCTGTTTATTGACGAATCCACTGAGGTGAAAATGTGCCTCATCACTGAAGATGATTTTCTTCGAAAATTGATCATCCACATCATAATAAGTCTGGATAACTTTAACACGTTGTTGGATTGTGTATCTCTCCATGGTTCAAATTGAGTAAGTCTGAAAAAGAGAAATGTCAAATAAAATTCGGAAAAAAAACTTGGCGTTTAGGTGTGGTTCACATTCAACATCGGCCCTTACAATTTAACCACCCTTTATATAGAAATTTTAGAAATATAGAAAATTTTGCCAAAATTTTATTTCTATAGAAAATTTTGCCAAAATTTTATTTCTATAGAAAATTTTGTCAAAATTTTATTTCTATGGAAAATTTTTCTGAAATTGTGTTTCTATAGAAAATTTTGTTAAAATTTTATTTTTATAGAAAATTTAGTCAAAATTTTATTTCTATAGAATTTCTTTTGAAAATTTTATTTCTATAGAAAATTTTGGCAACAATTTACTTCTAAAGAAAATTTTGTCAAAATATTATTTCTATAGAAAATTTTGTCAAAATTTTATTTCTATAGAAATTTTTGTCAAAGTTTTATTTCAATAGAAAATTTTGTCAAAATGTTATTTCTATAGAATATTTTGTCAAAATGTTATTTCTATAGAACATTTTGTCGAAAATGTATTTCTATATACAATTTCTTGAAATTTTATTTCTATAGAAAATTTTGTCAATAATTTACTTCTATTGAAACTTTTATGAAAATTTTATTTCTATAGAAAATTTTGTGAAAAATTTATTTCTATAGAAGATCCAAATTTTATTTCTATAGAAATTTTTGTCAAAATTTTATTTCTATAGAAAATTTTGTCAACATTTTATTTCTATAGAAAATTTTGTCAACATTTTATTTCTATACAAATTTTTGTCCAAATTTCATTTATATAGAAAATTTTGCCAAATTTTAACTTCTATAGAAAATTTTGTCAAAATTCAACATTTTATTTCTATAGAAAATTTGGTCAACATTTTATGTCTATAGAAAATGTGGTCAAAATTGTATTTCTATAGAATTTTGTAAAAATAATATTTCTATAGAAAATTTAATCAAATTTTTATTTCTATAGAAAAATTTTATTTCTATAGAAGATTTATTTTTATAGAAATTTTTGTCAATTTTTTTTCTGTGGAAATTTTATTTCTATGGAAAATTTATTTGTATGGAAAATTGTCCTGAAATTGTATTTCTATAGAAAATTTTGTCAAAAATGTATTTTTATTTATCTACAGAAAATTTATGAAGTACCATGAATTCTACCAATCTGCCAAACAGTAAAAAACTATCAGTTTTGATAGAATTCTACCAACTGTGGCAACGGTGATTACAATATTATGGTAGTCTTTGTAAGCGGATATAAAACTAAAAAAAAAATATTTAAAATTGGGTAGTTGACAAACAAAATTTTATATTCTTTAAAATTCAGTCTCTTGACAATAATCTTTCAATGGAATTTTTGATGGAATTTAGCGAAAAATACTTTTTCGCTGAAAAAAATACCTCTTTTGTACTTTCTGAAAGATTTTATTTTCCATCCCTGATACAAATTTGAACATCAAACAAGTTGCTATCAAACATGTTGTTGCTTAGCTAAACCGTTCCATACAACAACTTTAAGCCAAGACACTGTTACAGTTATTTTCATTGTTGTTGTTGGTCATTTTTGTTTGATTTGTTTTTGTTCACAAGCCATTAAAGAAGAAAGAGTTTTTCTTCAAGGCGATTGCGCATTGGGGTTTTTTTCTTTTCTTCGAACAGCATGTCTCTTTATGGACACGTTCCAGCAGGTGCTGATGTATACGCCATCGAAGACATTATTTTTTTGGAATTTGTTCATAGTCTTCAAGAAAAGTATTGAAAGCTTAACTCGCTCCATTAAAGTCACATAACAATTAGTAAACGGAACATGTCGACATTAAGTAGCAATCATGGAGTTGCCACACGTAAATGTGAGGGATTTAAATGACATGAAAATAATTTATGCATGTATCGCTATAATGTTGTCAAAGGTTAGAAAATTTTGGAATGAAAGTGAAATTAAGATAGACATAGAAAAAGAGCTCGGGTATTATGGCTAACAGAGATCCACCATGGAGGATAGGGTCCATTTCAAATTGGCCTCAACATCAAAAAGCTATTCGGCAGTGGTTGTAACATGGCATCAGCATTACACACAAAGAAAATTTCATTAAAATTGAGCCAACGAAACATTTTCATTGATATAACGAAAATTGTTCATTAATACAATGAAATAAATCGTTAATAGTACAAAACGTTACGTTGATTAACAGAAAATTCGTTATAATAACGAAAAATTTCATTGTATTAACGAATTTGTTTCATTGGCTCACTTTTAATGAAACATTTCGTTAATATAACGAAACATTTTCTATCAGTGTAGAGAGGGAATGTTAGACAGGTTCCATTTCGGTCGATTCAAAGAAGGAATATGAGGAGCCACCGTGGTGCAATGGTTAGCATGCCCGCCTTGCATACACAAGGTCGTGGGTTCGATTCCTGCTTCGACCGAACACCAAAAAGTTTTTCAGCGGTGGATTATCCCACCTCAGTAATGCTGGTGACATTTCGGAGGGTTTCAAAGCTTCTCTAAGTGGTTTCACTGCAATGTGGAACGCCGTTCGGACTCGGCTATGACAATTGGAGGCAGTTATACGAGATACGTATATCGACTTGCATGGCCTTCCATGTTAATTATGGTTGTGAAACTATATTTCACAGAATCATTAATAATGAAGCCAAAGCAATAATCTGGAAAATGAATCATAAACCAATTTTCATATTGTGTTATCGGGTCTATTCCATAAACCCGATCCATCAGTGGATACCTATGATTGATTTGACGTGCAGCAAACTATCTCTGTTATTTCGGATTCGGACCCCAGTTTACACAAAACAAACGGACATAGGTAGATCGATTTGCCGATTATCAACATTAAGCCTGAGATGATCAACAAACGAAATTCAAAAGTTAGCAATAATGAAGGTTATAGAAATCCAAAATTCTAACAATTATTCTAGGGTAGGATACCATGGCTGTATTCAATTCTATCTGGCAGCACTTCAAATACCATGATCCATAAATCCGTTTACAATTGTTTCTCTTTGCCATCATATCGGTCAATGGAAAACTCTCATTGTTTTTATTTTTTTTCATTAAGGCCACTTGGTCAGTGAAGTCAAACGAGGTTCAATGCATTGTAGTAACTGCGTTATGGACATTACGATGTACCATAATCAAAAGCAACTACATTTTGTTTACCTCAATTATCTCTACCACTTTGTAAGATGAACCGGACTCATTACCCATACTTTGAATACACTTATTTCCATCATTCAATAGCTATTTCTCATTCAACTCATCTCTGTGCGTCGGGTTCGAGTTCGAGTTCGTGAAATATGTCATGCATAACTAGCGTGTGAGAATTTCCATGATGGTTTTCCCTGGTTCGCGTTACAGTGGATTTAAACTAAATACTAAAATTACAACAAATTATGTTAGAGCTTAATAAATGAAAGGGGAACAAAACAAAAAACACCTACAACAATTCGGTCATCTTGATATGACGCTGAATAAAAGAATCTTTTGTTGTCACATCAAGAAAACTTAACAATGAAAAAAATGTTTCAAGGAGAACGGATTTAACAGGCCTCGGCATGGAGAAGAATTGGACATTTCTCTGAGGTAGCTGCACTTGCCTGATCTTAGTTAGGTCAAAACTACCCTCTGCGTTGGGAGGACTCTTTCTTCCGGTGCTATCGGCGGTGGTTGAACTCCGAGAACTGGAACTGTAGCACCGCTTCAGCTACAGTATCCTCATTAATCCTGTTCAGACATGCCGAACTAGGGGCTCTCTCTCAGTTCTGTGCACTGAGTGTCACTTGTCTCAGGTGTACAAACTGGCGCTGCATAGTTTACCACAGACCGACAAATTGTCTTATTTCTAGGCAACAAGGTTAGCTTGTTCGCAGATTAAGTGCTGCCGGCAAGCGATTTGAGGACCTTACTTCTACCTCGAAGCTTATCACAGATTACAGTGGCGTGGGCAGACAATTTAAAAATGATGTCATATGTTACCCCGAGAATCATAGGGGATCTTTATAGCGGGTTTGTTAGTTTTTAGTCGGAGGGACGGATTTAACAGACCTCGGCATGGAGAAGAATTGTGTCCCTCTGAACATCAGCGGATTGCATCAATCGTTATTAGGCAGGAATTGAAGCTGCTTCAATTCCCTGGTCTAAGTTGGGTCAAAATTACCCTATACAGTGGGAGGATTCTTTCCTCAGCTGCTATGGGTGGTGGTCGATCTCCGAGAACAAGATTAACCTTGAAGCTTCTCACCGCTTCAGCTACAGTATCCTTGTGAATACTATTCAGACCTGCCTCGCATTCTGGCTGATCTAGACGCTCGCTTTTGCAATGCTAGATCTCATGCTCTAAAAGGTGAAGATCAACCCTTACACTCCTGGATGGTGGATTTTTATATCCACAAGATGGTGATATTTCAGACTATTCAGTCCACTATGGTACCACAGCCGAGAACTTTTCTCTTATCACTGAGTGCTGCCCGATTCTATATTTAGCTCAATGACAAGGGATCTACTGTTTATAGCGGGTTTGTTAGTTTTTAGTCGGAGGGACGGATTTAACAGGCCTCGGCATGGAGAAGAATTGTGTCCCTCTGAACATCAGCGGATTGCATCAATCGTTATTAGGCAGGAATTGAAGCTGCTTCAATTCCCTGGTCTAAGTTGGGTCAAAATTACCCTATACAGTGGGAGGATTCTTTCCTCCGCTGCTATGGGTGGTGGTCGATCTCCCGGAACAAGATTAACCTTGAAGCTTCTCACCGCTTCAGCTACAGTATCCTTGTGAATACTATTCAGGCCTGCCTCGCATTCTGGCTGATCTAGAGGCTCCCTTTTGCAATGCTAGATCTCATGCTCTAAAAGGTGAAGATCAACCCTTACACTCCTGGATGGTGGTTTTATATCCACAAGATGGTGATATTTCAGACTATTCAGTCCACTATGGTACCACATTGCAATAAAACAATTTAGAGAAGCTTTGAAACACTCAAAAAGGTCATCACCACGGAATAATTCACTGCTGTAAATACTTTCTGGTGTTTGATCGAAACTGGGATTGAACCCATGACAGTGGCTCCCATTTTGGTTGGTTGCTGCAATAACAACCCAAAAGATACTGGTTTGGCAACATTGCGCCGCGCGTAGACGCAATTAAATGTGTACAGGATGTCTTCGCAGTACACAGAGTACTGCGAAGACCTACTGTAGCAGTTTTTGTCCGAGATGCCAACACTGGCACTGCACAGTTTACTACTGACCGGTCAATTGTCTTACATGTAGACAACAAGGTTTCATTGTCCATACACCAAGTGCTGCCAGCAATCGACTTGAGATCTTGATTTCTATTCGGAACATATCGAAATTTGATTGAGATGAATTAAAAATTCTATCGAATGTCACGTGGAGAATTAAGGATAATTTATAGTCGGATTATTACGCCATCGACTCTGACATTCAACTGCCTGCGTACTTCTGCCGCACATGTAGTGAATAGTAAGGCTGAGGATTTAGTGGCAGATATCCTCTAATTTCTAGCAGTGAAATAGCTGGTAAGATCACCAAGATAGACACAGTGCCCGGACTGTACAATCTTGTGCCCGGATGCCAATATTGTACAGTCGCATATGACACAATCTCGATGCCGTCAGGAGGGGATGGAATAGAGGATAGGAAGAGGTTAAGCAGTGCCGGAGGTATCACCCCACTTTGAGAAACTAACTGTTTCACTCCACGGGGTCTTGGCTTCTAAAGGTAGAATTACATACCATGCGTTCAATGCGTCCGATGATTGAAGAGTTGAAATTTCCCCTTGAAATCAAAAGCTCGAATAGTCTGCCGCAAACAGAAAAAAAAATCAACCCTTCCATCAACGCACGGATTGACGCATGGTTTGTAATTCAACCTTAATCCATAAATTCGACATACGACTGACGCCTGCATAAACATGAACCCAAGGTTTGGTTCCTCGAAAATCTGGCTTGGTTGACCGTGTCCAATGCCTTCGATAGGACATTCCCAAGGCGGATTGCCGCAATGGGTCAAACTCATCGGCCAGCAGCTTCCACACCATGGTCTGTTCAGTCTGCCGAAACCAAATTCGATCCGGTAAAGTGTGGTGAGGTGTAACCGATACATGAATTGGGTGCATTTCCGGAGGTGTTCCGGTCTAAAATCGCTGCGGCAGTATAGTAATGATCGACACTTTGACATTTTTTAGTGTCAACCTTACTCCCCAAAATGCCCTAGGCGCAAAAGTCCACGGTTAGGTTAGGTTAGGTGGCACCCTGATGTATCAGGCTCGCTTAGACTATTCAATCCATTGTGATACCACATTGGTGAACTTCTCTCTTATCACTGAGTGCTGCCCGATTCCATATTAAGCTCAATGACAAGGGACATCCTTTTTTATAGCCGAGTCCGAACGGCGTTCCACATTCTAGTGAAACCACTTAGAGAAGCTTTAAAACCCTCAGAAATGTGACCAGCATTACTGAGGTGGGATAATCCACCGCTGAAAAACTTTTTGGTGTTCGGTCGAAGCAGGAATCGAACCCACGACCTTGCGGGCATGCTAACCATTGCACCACTGTGGCTCCCAAGTCCATGGTAGTGAGATTGAGAAATGAAACGAGGAACATCCTTTTTAAGTCATTCTTGTTGGGTGCATGTTGAGTGCGATGGTTGTTGTTGTTGTGAGTCCTGTTGGGATGTAATTGGTCTGTGGCCCAAATGTTTGTCTGCCCAGAGCTTCAATACTGCCTTTAGGAAAAATTCCCGATGGGACATTTATTATGACTCCATTCTCGATTAATATGAGCGGGAGCAATCATGAGCCGCTACGGCGACATAACCAGATTCACTACAAATCGGCGAATTCTAGAGTATCCAAATATTTGACAGCATTTGATAGATGGATAGTATCTCCATCGCTAACATAGATACTATGGGAAATGTACCCAAAAAAATGTAAATTATTTCCCATCACTGTGGTTTTATTTGGCCAATTATATGACTTTGTGACTTGTCTAAAGTTTCCCATTCAGAGGCCTCCTAGTCACCATGGAATACCTCAATCCCGCCCTGTACGAAGAACTCATTACATGAACTGGAACTCATCTCAAGTGGCACAAAACAATTTTTCTTTCTTTTCACTCAGTTCAGCTACGAAGCAATCTTCTATTTTTTGCTTTTGGTGACTTCTTTAACAACACAAAAGTAGCAACAACTAACAGTGCCAACGAGAAATGTTAATTAACCGTACCGTGATTTTGGTTGTTGGTAGTTTCCTTGGTTATCTGTATGTTTTGGTTTGGTTGTTGGTGAGGGTGATGGTGATGGTGCAATGTTTGGTTTGGCTTTCTGGTCGTAGGGGTTTTTTCTTCGTCGTTAATGCTTGGTTAGCCACCGGATAGTTGGCATGTGGCATTACCTTTCGGGCCATTTTGGTAGTTTGAGTTTATTTTTGGCTTTCGTATGTACCATCACTGTCACTGTCCGTCGTCTACGCGGCCTTTGTTGTTGTTTCTGGTTCTTTCTTTAATGCGTCAACGCAAACAAAACAACAAAAAACTTGGCTTTGGGGAAAGTGTTTTTTATAATTCCGTTTTTTTTTATTTCGTGTTCATTTTTAGTCATATTTGTATTTAACGTTAATGTTATGTCGTTGTTTTTGTTGACATTCTTCAATTTATAATCATGAATTTTTGATGCGATGCCTAAGGTGGTCGATGGTAGGTAAGTTCGTTTGTCCGTCCATCCATCGAATAGTATCACCTTTTGGTATATGTGTTAATATTTCCTGACAATATTACCCTATCTAGCTAGCTGGTACCCATTCATGGATTATTAGTTATACGCAAGTTCGATGCAAACTTTGTTGTTGCCAAATTCTTTAATTGATCGCTTACCAAAACCTAGATATCATGATTGGAAAGTTATTCGAAAAGTTGGTATTAGCCACTATGTTTTCAAGTCCGAAATTTCTTATTTATCAATTTAGGAGAAAAAAAACTGTTTAATTTTGAAATACATTTAGATACATAGACCACGGTTGCCACTCGAGCCCAAAAACCAAACGAAAAATCTTATTTTGTCAAAATTTTATTTCTATAGAATTTTTTTTTCAAAATTTTATTTCTATAGAAATTTTTTTCAAAATTTTATTTCTATAGAAATTTTTGTCAAAATTTTATTTCTATAGAAAATGTTGTCAAAATTGTATTTCTATTTTACACAAACTTTTATTTCCATAAAAGATTTTGTCGAAATTTTATTTCTATAAAAACTTTGTAAAATTTTATTTCTATAAAAAAAATAGTCAAAATGTTATTTCTATAGAAAATGTTGTCAAAATTTTATTTCTGTAGAATATTTTGTCAAAATTTTATTTCTGTAGAATATTTTGTCAAAATTTTATTTCTATAGAAAATTTTGTCAAAATTTTATTTCCGTAGAATATTTTGTCAAAATTTTATTTCTATAGAAAATTTTGTCCAAATTTTATTTCTTTGGAAAATTTTGTCAATTTTTTTTTTCTATAGAAAATGTTGTCAAAATTGTATTTCTGAATAGTCTGGGTTAGGTTAGGTTAGTTATAGTGGCAGCCCAATATTTCAGGCTCACTTCCTAGCAAAAAATACATACGGCCTTATTCATAAAAATCATTAACGTGCACTCTAAACCAGTGATAGCTATCATGCTCTTTTTATACCCTCCACCATAGGATGGAGGGTATATTAACTTTGTCATTCCGTTTGTAACACATCGAAATATTGGTCTAAGACCCCATAAAGTATATATATTCTGGGTCGTGGTGAAATTCTGAGTCGATCTGAGCATGTCCGTCCGTCCGTCCGTCTGTTGAAATCACGCTAACTTCCGAACGAAACAAGCTATCGACTTGAAACTTGGCACAAGTAGTTGTTATTGATGTAGGTCGGATGGTATTGCAAATGGGCCATATCGGTCCACTTTTACGTATAGCCCCCATATAAACGGACCCCCAAATTTGGCTTGCGAGTCCTCTAAGAGAAGCAAATTTCTTCCGATCTGGCTGAAATTTGGTACATGGTCTTAGTATATGGACTCTAACAACCATGCAAAAATTGGTCCACATCGGTTCATAATTATATATAGCCCCCATATAAGCCGATCCCCAGATTTGGCTTGCGGAGCCTCTAAGAGAAGCAAATTTCATCCGATCCGGCTGAAATTTGGTACGTGATGTTAGTATGTTGTATCCAACAACAATGCAGGAATTGGTTCATATCAGTCCATAATTATATATAGCCGATCCCCAGATTTGACCTCCGGTGCCTTATGGAGAAGCAAAATTCATGCGATCTGGATGGAATTTGGTACGTGGTGGTAGTATATGATATTTAACAAACATGCCAAAAGTGGTCCATATCAGTCCATAATCATATATAGCCCCCATATAAACCGATCCAGAGATTTGGTTTTGGAGCCTCTTGGAGGAGCAAATCTCATTCGAGTCAGTTGAAATTTGGTTCATTGTACTTACCTATACATAACTTTTTTGTCTAATATATACCACGTATGAACTAACTCACAATTTATAAAACGATGTTAAGAAGTTTTAAGATACCACAACCCAAGTAATTCGATTGTGGATGACATGCTTTCGTAGAAGTTTCTACGCAATCCTTGGTGGAAGGTACATAAGATTCGGCCTGGCCGAACTTACGGCCGTTTATACTTGTTATTCTATAAGCCTTATATAAAAATAGGTATTCATTAATCATTAATAACATGCGTTTTTAGTGATCAGGTGGCAACACATGTCGTTACATCTTGTCATTTTCATCGTAGTAATGAAGATCGAATTATAACCGGTTGATCTTAATAAAAATAAAGTCTCAACATTTTAATGATTTTGTGGCGAAACATAATTTTCCAGGCTAAATTAATTTATACAGAATACATTACTCACAATATACAATCATTTTATAATTAGTCAATATCATGGCTGAACAAGAAGGTTAAATCAATGGCCCATATGATTACAATATTTTTATTTCAACAAACTTTTAAGATGTCAAAATCATATGTTTATGGTGATTTCAGATGACACTGCATAGCAAATGCATCTCAAACAAACTCGCGCATTCATAGCTGGAGAATTGTTCAAAGATGACTTGAGTATCTTGATAACATATTCCAGACCCAAAATACCACGCACATCAGTTTTTAAACTGCATCATAAACTGTTTTTGTTAATAGATGGCGAAGATCCATTTGACTGACTTCCATTCTTAACTTTGGTGGGTATTATAGTCTTATTTGTCTCATATCGGATGAATTATCCATTCCACGGATGAATTATCCACTTCTCAATCACTCATAGGTGACACAATTAAATTTGAACCTTTATTTTTCTCTGGATTTTAATTATTTTTTCAGGACAATTGAAAGAATAAATAATTGCCACTTTTACCAATGCCATACGATTCTTTTATCAGCTGATTTTGACTTCTTAAAATTGTAAACAACATATTGAAATTTGTTGTTTTTGTTATCGTGATTCAACCTCCTTATTCAGCCATGGTCAATATATTATTATCAATATTAGTATTAATCGAACCGGATTGTATTCGAATATGAAGTCTATTGTTATTGAAAACACGTCACTATTCTAATGGAATTCATCTATTTAATTTCTCGAGCTAATTTTCGACGCATTTTTCATTAAAGTAACAAAAGGAAGTTTAAGATGACGTTAAATTTACATAATATTGGTAGGTATGAATTTTGCAGGTCTATTTCTGCAGTTCTCTCATTTGGATTAGTATTTTGAAAAATGACATCAAAATAGGGGTTTTAAAAGAAAAGATCGCCCATTTTATACGCATTGACATATAATGATATACAAAATAGCATAAAACAGCGATAAATTAATAGGTATTGCCCAAAAAAAGCATTTTGCAATTTTGTCAAAGAGTTGAAGAAGGGTACATCCTAAAATAAATTTTTACAATTTACCAAAGACTTATTAAAGGTTTGGTAAGCTATTAATCGTTTATGAATGCTATTTTTCACGAAATAGTTTATCAATCGTTTATAAACGTCACTTAACTTTTTATGAATACGGTTGTTAAGCAGTAAGAGTTTAGTTGCGCTTTTTGTTATACAAAAAAGTAGACAGTGCATCCACACTGCATGAATCGGTGGCAATAACGTAAGCGAGTAATCAAACTAGTATTATGATCATTCGTTTACGTTATTTCAACCAATTCATGCAGTATAGGTGCATGAAAGTAGTGCTGTTTTCCTTCACGCCAACAATGATATACTCAAGATTATATATCACTTCTGAGCAATATTTCTATTAAAATGAGCAATTATATCAGCGCTATGTAGAAAGAAGCTGCTCTAAATCGGGACATCGCTCACAAAAATCAGCACTGGTTCGGTTGTTTTGTAAGCAGTTGGTACTGCCTCTCTCCCTTACAATCCTGCTGACCTTTTTATAGCCGAGTCCGAACGGTGTTCCACATTGCAGTAAAACCACTTAGAGAAGCTTTGAAACACTCAGAAATCTCACCAGCATTACTGAGGTAGGATAATCCACCGCTGAAAAACTTTTTGGTCGAAACTGGGCTACAACACACGACCCTGTGTATGCAAGGCGGGCATGCTAAGTGAGCGTGAAATATCGGGCTGCCACTATACCTAACCTAACCTATGTGTACTTCGTACAACAAAACAGTCTTGAATGCGCATCTCTGATGCAAAATACATAAAACAACAAAATTAAAATAAACCGAGTAAACAACAAAATTAAAATAAACCGAGTTTGACGGTGGCCATGGAAACTCGAAATTCCCATTTACTCTAAATTAAAATATAAGCACCGTTTGTCCAAATAATTACCGCGATTGCAAAGGGAAAACATTTTTAAAGTTATTTTCACTTCCCTATTTTTTCATATAATAATTTATTTTAATTTGACATATATTTTGAAAAGTGTACCCTGCCAGCATTTCAAAGTTGCATTTCACCCTTATCGCTACCACAGACTCGTAAGTGACACTGCAACAATCGCCAACTGTGATAGTATTTTGCCATCACTATTCGCATGAAAGTATTTTGCCATCATTATTGTTACAAGAGCCCTTTTATATTTTGTGAAACACCAAGCACAACTTGCTTCTTATAATTTATTTAAGTAAAATTGATAATGATGTGCTGAAAACATAGTTATTTCGCCTAAAATTGTACAAGGTATATTGGTGAACAATTTTTGACTTTCCAAATGGAATAAAGTGATAGTTTTTCAAATATTTTTCCAGACACGCTGCCTCCATTGCGAATAAAAGCACTGGCTGATAGACGCTACAACATGTAACTTTTAACTCAACATCAATCTTTTAATAATGCATAAAAATATGTTAAATGTGATGTGATAGTCGTATTAATGTTATATTTATGAGAATTTATAAATGTTTAATAAAATTAATAAACATCTAAACAATCGTGTTTTACTTGACCACAATGATTCTTTTACAACTATCTTAAAATGCACTTTGTCTGATTGTTTGAAGGGGCTCTTATAGCCGTCATTCTAAATGTATCTAGAAGGGCACCTAATAATTGCACTCATGCGATACGTTTTTGTAGTAACTTGGCGTGGTACAACTTCTCAATAGTGACGGCGCTTTTCCGAGGAGTTTTGGATATCGTATACGACTGTTTTCGACGTAGTGGGGATTCTCAGAAGCGCCCCCAAATTCAAAAAATGTTGGCAGGGTATGTTCAGTCAGAGCCTATTCCAAATTAGGGGCGTTTATATTATAAAATTGATGTGTTTTGGAGGAAAACTTGTGTTTTGGACTTGATTTTGTGTATGGGGAAAACGACTCGTTTTGAAAAGCTTATAAGGGGAAAACATTTCAAACGACTCGTTTTGAAATGGTTATAAGGGGAAAATATTTCAAACCCCTACACTGGTAGAAAAAAGGCGGTATGTGGCCCTTACGGTTTGGTATTAATAAATTGGTTCACGTTACGTTTTAATTTTGATACCACTTTATATCAAGGCATATTAATTAAAGGTAAAGTCACGAGCAAACGTGTGTACACCCCATGATATTTAGAAAGTCAAACTAAAATGGCAGGTCACTTAAGTTGACATTTTTTGTATGTGTAGTGTTGTTGTATTGTAATATTTATGTACACAAAGAATGTAAACAAACCTACTAAACGTAAACAAAGCCTTTGACAAGATGAATGTCGATATTAGTCACCTGATTGCATGACTTTACCTCTTTAATATGCCTTGACTTTATATCAAATCATATACATCCGGTATTACTATGGTATTAACTATCGCATCGCCGTAACGTATGATATGTAGCCGTTGCGACCAATTAGAATTGATCGCCTTTGTAGTTTAGTTTTTTTAAGTATACCTTCCCTTCTTTAACTAGATGCGCAATTTGCATACAAAAACCATTCAAATACCACAACAGACGACTTGAGGAATGCAGTGCCTCAAGAGCGACATGGAGCTGAATTGGGAGAAAAATTTTGCATGGAGAAATTACTATGTGTATGTATGTATGTTATGTATTAAATGAATTAAAGAAACAAAGACGTTTTACGTGTGTTTTATTAAATTAATATGTATTAGCATAATTAATACCGGGTTGGTATTAAACCCAATGCCGTTTAGGTATTATTTGGTAGTACCGCACTGTTTATACATCAATACCTTTATGATATAAATAATAATACCGCTTAGGTATTATTTTCAATACCATATAGGTACTTTCATGGCTGAATAAGGAGGTTGAATCACGATAACAAAAACAACAAATTTCAATATGTTGTTTACAATTTTAAGAAGTCAAAATCAGCTGATAAAAGAATCGTATGGCATTGGTAAAAGTGGCAATTATTTATTCTTTCAATTGTCCTGAAAAAATAATTAAAATCCAGAGAAAAATAAAGGTTCAAATTTAATTGCGTCACCTATGAGTGATTGTGAAGTGGATAATTCATCCGAGGAACGCCGATATGAGACAAATAAGACTATAATACCCACCAAAGTTAAGAATGGAAGTCAGTCAAATGGATCTTCGCCATCTATTAACAAAAACAGTTTAGGATGCAGTTTAAAAACTGATGTGCGTGGTATTTTGGGTCTGGAATATGTTATCAAGATACTCAAGTCATCTTTGAACAATTCTCCAGCTATGAATGTGCGAGTTTGTTTGAGATGCATTTGCTATGCAGTGTCATTTGGAGAGCTGCAATCACCATAAACATATGATTTTGACATCTTAAAATTTTGTCGAAATAAAAAAATTGTAATCATATGGGCCCATGATTTAACCTTCTTGTTCAGCCATGGGTACATTCATAATCATGCTTTGCGTTCCGGCTGCACCATTCGGTATTGATATTGTACCATACGGGGTTGGCTAACTATCAATAACCCTGCCAACATTTTTTGAATTTGGGGACTCTTTTGAGAATCCCTACTACGTCGAAAACAATCATATACGACATCAAAAACTCGTCGGAAAAGCGCCGTCACTATTGAGAAGTTGTACCACGCCAAGTTACAACAAAAATGTTTCGCATGAGTGCAATTATTAGGTGCCTTTATAGATCAATTTAGAACGACGCCAATAAGGGACCCTCCAAACAATCAGAAAAAGTGCATTTTAAGATAGTTGTAAAAGAATCATTGTGGTCGAGTAAAACACGTTTGTTTAGATATTTATTAATTTGATTAAACATTTACAAATTCTTAAAAATATAACATTTATACCACTATCACATTACATTTAACATAATTTTTGGCATTAATGATGATGTTGAGTTACAAGTAGCGAGTTACATGTTGCTGCGTCTATCAACCAGTGTTTTTATACCATGGAGGCAGCGTGTCTGTAAAATATCTGAAAAACAATCACTTTATTCCATTTGGAAAATCACCAAATTGTTCACCAATATACCTTTCACAATTTTAAGCGTATAATCTATGTTTTCAGAACTTTATTTTCGTTTTTATTTAATTAAAATATAACAAGCTGGTTGCGCTTGGCGTTTCACAAAAAATGGCTTTTTTAACAGTAGGGATGGCAAATTACTTGCATGTACTTTTTGATGTACCTTTTCATGATGGTTGAAGTGACATTTACGAGTCTGTGGTAACGATGAGGTTGAAATGGAACTTTGAAATGCTGGCAGGGAACGTACTATGGGTGTAAACATGCTTGGTGAGAACGCCATATTAAAGGGTGATTCTTTTGAGGTTAGGATTTTCATGCATTAGTATTTGACAGATCACGTGGGATTTCAGACATGGTGTCAAAGAGAAAGATGCTCAGTATGCTTTGACATTTCATCATGAATAGACTTACTAACGAGCAACGCTTGCAAATCATTGAATTTTATTACCAAAATCAGTGGCAGAAAATCCGCTTTTTTATCGACAAATTTTGTTCAGCGATGAGGCTCATTTCTGGTTGAATGGCTACGTAAATAAGCAAAATTGCCGCATTTGGAGTGAAGAGCAACCAGAAGCCGTTCAAGAACTGCCCATGCATCCCGAAAAATGCACTGTTTGGTGTGGTTTGTACGCTGGTGGAATCATTGGACCGTATTTTTTCAAAGATGCTGTTGGACGCAACGTTACGGTGAATGGCGATCGCTATCGTTCGATGCTAACAAACTTTTTGTTGCCAAAAATGGAAGAACTGAACTTGGTTGACATGTGGTTTCAACAAGATGGCGCTACATGCCACACAGCTCGCGATTCTATGGCCATTTTGAGGGAAAACTTCGGAGAACAATTCATCTCAAGAAATGGACCGGTAAGTTGGCCACCAAGATCATGCGATTTGACGCCTTTAGACTATTTTTTGTGGGGCTACGTCAAGTCTAAAGTCTACAGAAATAAGCCAGCAACTATTCCAGCTTTGGAAGACAACATTTCCGAAGAAATTCGGGCTATTCCGGCCGAAATGCTCGAAAAAGTTGCCCAAAATTGGACTTTCCGAATGGACCACCTAAGACGCAGCCGCGGTCAACATTTAAATGAAATTATCTTCAAAAAGTAAATGTCATGGACCAATCTAACGTTTCAAATAAAGAACCGATGAGATTTTGCAAATTTTATGCGTTTTTTTTTTTTAAAAGTTATCAAGCTCTTAACAAATCACCCTTTAAAATGACTTTAACTAGATTTTAATTGTAATTTGTCTTAAAAAAAAAGGAATTTCAAAACCACTTTTATTAGATTTCGAACCTAATGTGAATGGACTATTAGTTTGCATATTTGGAAATGTTGCAATTATATATAAATATGAGATTCTAACAAATTTTATAAAAAATTGTGAAGTGATCGTATTTAGCCAATTTCCGCACCACATCAATATTTCAATGTCACCTTTGCGCCATCTGCTAAGGCAAACTTTATTTTCCCATATGGTTGGTGTTTGTGTTTCTCCTTTTTGACGCTAAATACAGTCAAATAACACCATATATTCGAAAACAAATGAATTTCTTTTTACTACACTTATAATGAATAAGCGACAATATTTTATGCGCTTTACAGATTATCAGTTATTCCGGACGACAGTGCTCGTGTAGAACATATCCCATATATTGTGCACATCATAAGTTAAGTCCGAAGGCATAATCGATACTGCTGCATGTTTATGGGATCGATAACACATTTACCGATTATTTAGTCATCGCCGACAAGTCGTATCGATCCGACACACTGTAAGATTCTTTACAAACACCGACATTCCGTCCGGAATAACTGATAGTCTGTAAAGCGCATTAGCCGATATAAACCTATATAATTGACGGCGGGGACATCTGGCGGCGTGTGTTTTAGTGGCATTGTTTTCTGTCACACAGAGATAAATTTATTGTCCAATAAATCCATGTAAATTTTATTACTACTACCATTTTATGCAACCCTAGCCTCTTCTCCAAAAATGTAAACAAACAACATATGATTGTGTATGTCAAAATTGACATAAACGTTGTGTGTTTTTGCTAAAGTTTGTCGGTACCACTTAGGGACGAGTTTCCTCCTTTTCTTTTGAAAACAAAAAAAAATTGATTGCAAAATTTTCATAGAACAATTGAAAAATGCTTGCCAATTGCGCAACTAAAACCTTGCAATATGTGGTAAGTATTGATCCCTAGTCACACACAATGGGAAGTAACTATGGGATAATTTTCCAATACAGGTTATGTAATTTAAGTATAAACGAAATATTAACTATTTCTAACAAATTCATGTCTTTATTTTTTGTAGCGCGGCAGTGTACGTGCCATCGCTACATCGGCCATGCAACGCAGTGACAATTTGTTTGTCCATCGTGATACTCCCGAAGACAATCCAGACATCCCATTCGAATTCACCCCAGAAAATAAGAAGGTAAGCTAGCATGTGTCAACGCTCGTGGAAACTATAAATGGATAAATCAGCGCTTTGCGAATTCTCATCATCCTAGTTCCAAACTTCTGTTTTGTGGCGCTATGCTTCCAGTTAGAAACCCCTAAATTTTGTATTGGTTTTTATAAAAGTACTGCGGGTTGTAAACAGAATCGAAAAATCGAATTTTTCAGAATACATAAGTTGGCTTATTTCTTTCCATGAAGGAAAGCCCTTGTGGTGTAGAAGTCTGCACAGTCATCCATTCTGACGACCCACTGCTACTATAGTCAGAATGACTATATTCCAACAGAAATATTAGACACGAATATATCAAGAAATGAATCAACTCCATGTACTGAGTGGATTCCATGTAAATGTGCAATATAGAGCAGGAGTTGCAACTGTATCACGAAACGATGCACTTTCCTACCAAACAATTAGGAGTGAGATATTGTGAAACACCACTGTTATTGGAGTCAGAATAACTATACTCCAGCAGAAATAATAGAGTCGTATATTTCCAAAAATTCATCCAGTCCAAGCCACCGTGCTACAATATTTAGAATGACTGCCTTTTCATGGGTTCAATCCCAGTTTCGACGAAAACACCAAAAAGGTTTTCAACGGTAGACTTCCCCTGTCAATAATGGTGGTGACATTTCTAAGTGATTCAAAACTTTTCTTTGTTATTTCTCCGTAATTTGAACACGGTTCCCATAGTTGGTAGAATTCTACCAAAAATGGTAGAATTTTTACTGTTTGGTAGATTCTGCAAAATATTCCTCTTACACTAAGATATACTTCAATTTTTATAGAAAAAAATGTTGACAAAATTTCGTCCAAAAAAATCTTGACAAAATTTTCTATAGAAAAACATTTTGAGAAAATTTTCTATAGAAAAAAATTTGGCATTTTCTATAAAAATAAAATTTTGACAAAATTTTCTATAGAAATAAAATTTTGACCAAATTTTCTATAGAAATAAAACTTTGACAAAATTTTCTGTAGAAATAAAATTTTGTCAAAAATTTCTATAGAAATAAAATATGAACACAATTTTCCATAGAAATAAAATTTTTACAAAATTTTCTATAGAAATAAAATTTTGACAAAATTTTCTATAGAAATAAAATTTTAACAAAATTTTCTATAGAAATAAAATTTTGACAAAATTTTCTATAGAAATAAAATTTTAACAAAATTTTCTATAGAAATAAAATTTTGACAAAATTTTTCTATAGAAATAAAATTTTGACAAAAATTTTTCATAGAAATAAAATTTTGACAAAAATTTTTCTATCGAAATAAAATTTTGACAAAATTTTCTATATAAATAAAATGTTGGCAATACTTTCTATAGAAATAAAATGTTGACAAAACTTTCTATAGAAATAAAATTTTGACAAAATTTTCTATAGAAATAAAATTTTGACAAAATTTCCTATAGAAATAAAATGTTGGCAAAATTTTCTATAGAAATAAAATGTTGGCAAAATTTCCTACAGAAATAAAATTTTGACAAAATTTTCTATAGAAATAAAATGCTGACAAAATTTTCTATAGAAATAAAATTTTGACAAAATTTTCTATAGAAATAAAATTTTGAAAAAATTTTCTATAGAAATAAAATGTTGACACAATTTTCCATAGAAATAAAATTTTTACAAAATTTTCTATAGAAATAAAATTTTGACAAAATTTTCTATAGAAAATTTTCTATGTTGAAATAAAATTTTCGCAAAATTTTCTATAGAAATAAAATTTTGACAAAATTTTCTATAGAAGTAAATTTTGTCAAAATTTTCTATAGAAGTATATTTGGACAAATTTTCTTTAGAAGTAAATTTTTTAATTTAGTAGATTTTTGGTAAAATTTTTTTTCAAATTTTGGTAGATTATTTTTGGCACGAACGGCAACCGTGAATGTGCAACTCTGTTTGGTCTTACCTAGAAAAATGAGCTCCTTTGTCATTGAGCGAAAATAACCGGCTGCTACTATACCTAACCTCATCTAAGCACCGTTTACACCTCAAAGAGTTTAACTGTTCCCGCTCGGAGTATAAAGCCACTGGGATGGCTGACTAAGATGTTTCTTCTCCAACATAATAAAATAAACACATAACTAGTATCGTTCTTCCGACATTTGCTCATTTGGAAAGTGTACTATTGTGTTCCAATATATTTTACAGTGTAACCTCACAACTTGAAACTTAAAACCGGGCACTATATTAGCCCATTAAAATTAATCTCTTCCCAAATGTGGGCAAAATTTAGGCGACCGAGGTTAGGTTAGGTTAGGTTAGGTTATGTGGCAGCCCGATGTATCAGGCTCACTTAGACTATTCAGTCCATTGTGATACCACAGTGGTGAACTTCTCTCTTATCACTGAGTGCTGCCCGATTCCATGTTAAGCTCAATGACAAGGGACCTCCTTTTTATAGCCGAGTCCGAACGGCGTTCCACATTCCACTGAAACCACTTAGAAAAGCTTTGAAACCCTCAGAAATGTCACCAGCATTACTGAGGTGGGATAATCCACCGCTGAAAAATTTTTTGGTGTTCGGTCGTAGCAGGAATCGAACCCACGACCTTGTGTATGCAAGGCGGGCATGCTAACCATTGCATCACGGTGGCTCCCGAGGCAACCGAGAGTGTTGACTTCTGAGAGGTTTCACTGTGTATCCAAATTTCTTCAAACATCTTGCACATATCATGGAATAAAGCTTGGGTACATTTCTTCGTATAGTCAGAGAATTGTGCTTGCGAAAATATGCATTTTAATGTTTGTTCCTTTTCTTTCTTGCAGCGTGTGGAAGCCATCTTAAGTATCTATCCTGAGGGTCACAAGCGCGGTGCCATGATTCCCCTTTTGGATTTGGCCCAACGTCAATATGGTTGGTTGCCAATTTCGGCCATGCATAAAGTAGCTGAAATCTTGGGTTTGCCAAATATGAGAGTTTATGAAGTAGCCACTTTCTACACAATGTTTATGCGCAAACCTACCGGTAAATATCATATTCAAGTTTGTACCACAACACCATGCTGGTTAAGAGGATCCGATGAAATTTTGGAGACATGCAAGGTATATCACAAGACCAATATTTAAAATACACATTTTTTTAATATTTGTTTACTTTTCCACAGAAAACCTTAAATATTGGTGTTGGTGAAACTACTAAAGATATGAAATTCACCATTTCCGAAGTCGAGTGCCTCGGTGCTTGTGTCAATGCTCCCATGGTTGCTATTAATGATGATTATTATGTGAGTGACCCAATCTTGTATTTATATAGCCAAATTTTTTAAAATTTTATTTCTATTTTAAAGGAAGATTTAACTGCTAAGGATATGCAAAATATTTTGGCCGATTGCAAGGCCGATCGTGTTTCTCCCCCTGGACCCCGTAATGGCCGCTTTGCCAGCGAACCTAAAGGTGAACCCACATCATTGACTGAGGAACCAAAAGGTCCAGGTTTTGGTCTTCAACCCGGTCTCTAAACTAACGTATAGTACGATAATGTATTTAGAAATTTTTAAATAAATATTTAAATCGTTTTTTGTGAGAATGATTAAGTGAGAACATCTGTTGAGTTTTAATATGAAAGGATCCACAAAAACAAAATACCCCAAATTAGTAGTAGGCTATGTAAAAGACAATACTATTGAATTTTGTGAACGATTTTATTATATGATGTCGGATATGTTCTAAAAACCACTTGACCTAATTTTATAAATACGAGTTAGGAAATTAGAGAAGGGCCATGTATAGAACACAATGATGTGAAAATCCGCTTAGATGAAAGTTATATCTAAATCGGAATTGATATTATATATCTACCACGTTGAGAAGGCGTAACAAAAGATTTGATTTAGGATAATATGACAACCATAAAGCTGGTTCGATAATGCAGGAAGAACTGGCTAAGTAGCTGAGATGAAAAAGTGCTTACCAAGATGATTTTTGCCACACCCCTAGCATATACATTTGTTTATTTCTCGCAAACTACATTCTTTGCGTATATCTTGGCCGATGATTACAACTTAGCTCTTGGTAATGCTGCAAAGAAGTACTTGCCTCGCAGGACATGTCCTTTCATTTAATAGTAGCAGGTTATTAATTTTGAACTAAGTTACCTCCAAGATAATTTGGTAATTAGATTTTTTCTGGGAAGTATTCAACCGCAGCACAACAAATATTCGAGGACTAATTGAAGAAAACAACACTACACTCGGCTTAGAAAATTTTTTTTCCTCATCGAGTGAAACAGAGATTCTGTTGAATAATACGAGAGTTTCATTTTATATTTCGGGATTAGAGAATAAAAACAAGTTGCGGCAAAAGTTCCGACGTTTTGGAAGGCGAACCCAAAATTATGGTTTAGCCAGATGGAGAGTCAATTTATAACCGCCGGAATTTCTCAAGATTCCACCAAATACCATACGCTGGTTGGATCGATAGAAAGCAACATCCTTAATGCGGTAAGACACATCATCGAGAATCCGCCAGTGCGAAATTTGAACAATTCCCTAAAAAAACGGAAATGTGGATTTGGGCGATAGAAAACCTTCAGGGATGCTGCGCGAAATGCGTCAATTATCATCTGGAAAAGTATCCGAAGAAAACTAGAATCTTCTTCGGCTTGGATGACTGACGAAGGAGACCTGAAGATATGTCGCCTCATGTTAAAGGGTCAGTCTTCCAAGCAACAATTTTTAGTGGACACGAGGGTTGATGTATCTATGATTCCAGTATCATTATATCGAAAGCGAGGACTTTTGCACAGCGACGTGAAAAAGCCTCTCCGAGACAACTTCAACAGTTGGATTACATAGGTCAACATATCACTGATATTCGATAGCAGCAGATTTTTTGTCAAGAGTGGAAGCGATTTCTGTTCCATCGCCTTTAAATTATGAAGAGTTGTATCATTTTATTTTTTACGTACTGGAATAAAAACGAAGACATTCGGCGCCAAGTCCGAACCATATGGCGGATGAGCCATCAAATCAATCTTGAGTGCTCAAAAAATTCAGTTGTTTGAGCCGATGGGTGAGAGCTCGCATTGCCGTGGTGAAGAGTGATCTATATTCGGCAGTTAGTTTTCTTGATTTCTTAGAAGGCAACTGGCTCAGAATTGACAGTTCTAGTGACATGTCCACTTTTTTCGAAAAAACTGGCGATCATTTATTTGGCTGATATTTTGCAAGATTTTCGAGATTCATAAAATATTTGGATGTACGGCATTTCAAGAAAATCGGTTATTAACACGCTAACTATAACCAAATCGGGGATAAATATATATGGCAGCTATATCTAAATCTGAACCGATTTTTTCCAAAACCAATAGCGATTGTCTCTGTACCAAGAAACGGCCCTATGCCAAATTTAAGGACGATCAGACTTAAATTGCGAGCTGTAATTTGTGCACAAAATTACATATACAGACAGACAGACGGACATCGCTAAATCGACTCAGAATTTAATTCTAAGCCGATCGGTATACTAAAAGATGGGTCTATGACCACTATTTCTTGGCGTTACATACAAATGCACAAACTTATTATACCCTGTACACAGTAGTGGTGAAGGGTATAAATATGGGGTGATTGTAGTTCTTGGAGGGAGGTGCCATATCTGCCTTGTTTCGCCACTATTAACCAATAGAGGCACTGTTTCAGGTTTTTTCAACCGAATAGAACACTCATAGAAAGTTTGTATAGTACACTCATGGAAAGTTTGTAAAAATCAATAGCGATTGTCTCTGTCCCAAGAAACGGCCCTATGCCAAATTTAAGGACGATCAGACTTAAATTGCGAGCTGTAATTTGTGCACAAAATTACATATACAGACAGACAGACGGACATCGCTAAATCGACTCAGAATTTAATTCTAAGCCGATCGGTATACTAAAAGATGGGTCTATGACCACTATTTCTTGGCGTTACATACAAATGCACAAACTTATTATACCCTGTACACAGTAGTGGTGAAGGGTATAAATATGGAGTGATTGTAGTTCTTGGAGGGAGGTGCCATCTCTGCCTTGTTTCGCCACTATTAACCAATAGAGGCACTGTTTCAGGTTTTTTCAACCGAATAGAACACTCATAGAAAGTTTGTATAGTACACTCATGGAAAGTTTGTAAAAATCAGCAGTAGGTGTCTGCTTGTTCGTTTTAAAATGTTACCCAAAGTATTTTCAAGATCCAAAAAAGTTTTTTGTATATTCCTGTCCATTGTATCTTTAAAAAATCACTATTAAAAGAATCAACACATATTTTGTTTGCTGTTGTGAATTAATTTGAGCAATAATACAATACATATTCTTGTTATTCTGTTAGGTTAGGTGGCAACCCGATGTATCAGGCTCACTTAGACTATGTTGTGATACCACAGTGATTAACATCATCTCTCTTATCACTGAGTGCTACCCGATTCCATGTTAAGCTGAAAGACAAGGCTCCTGCTTTTTATAGCCGAGTCCAAACAGCGTTCCACATTGCAGTGAAACCATTTAGAGAAGCTTCGAAATACTCAGAAATGGCACCAGCATTACTGAGGTGGGATAATCGAAGCAGGAATCGAACCCACGACCTTGTGTATGCATGGCAGGCATGCTAACCATTGCACTACGGTTATATTGTTTGTTTAATGTATAGCAATAACTCCTAGCTTGCATTTTTTATACGTTTCAGCCACATGTTGACAATGATTGCTACGTCAGCAAACAGTGACTGCTTTTCCAGCAGACTTTTTGCTTTTCTAACAGATGTTTCTGCTACTGACAAATTTCTTTCACATTTTTAAAATCTTCAATGCAAAACCCCCAAATGCCTTTGGAAATAAAAATTAACATAGACTATAATTAGGTTTGATGTTTATTTAATGTCATTTTAAAATGTCACTTAAATTTATAAAAAAATATCTTTTTAAAACAAAAATTCAATTTAATATATATGAAAAATATCATTGATATTTTATAGAATTTGAAGTTATTATAATTTTTATTTTGTTTGTGAATATAAAACCTATTTTATTTTAGCAACCTCATATATGTAAGTACATACATACATACAAGTTGTAAATAGTATTAGCAATTATGGAAAATACAATTTTTTCAAATAATTTCTTGCTGCGCTTCGAGAAGTAAAAATTCAAAAACTATACAATGATAAAAGCTTTAAAAAGTGCAAAATTTAAATAAAAACTCATGATTTGCCTCATAGGGGCTGACTGACAAGAATGAATATATATATGAAATAATAAATATATTATGGATAAAAAATAGATATATTGCAATTGATATATTTTATGTTTGCTTTAGCCTTGGTATTGACAATTTTTTTGGTAAAGAAATTAAATAAGAAATTTCGATTTGTTATTATGTCATAATTTATTCCAATGTGTCTCCCACAAAATAATGTCGAAAGATTTTTACTTTTTTTATAGCGAAATACCTTTGTTTATGAATCTATTTATTTATGCTTTGATATTTTTTCCATTTTTTTTACTTGAGTTGTTTTCATTAAATTAGTGGAAAAGTGTTCTGGTCTATTTGGGATTTAAAAAAACACACACACACATCTTACAATTATGGGCATCTGAATCAAAATGTTTAATTTTTAGATTTTTTAGCAAGTTAGACGGATACTAAAAGTATTTCATTTCAGATTATAAAAAAAAAAACATACAAACTAAATCAATGATTTTTTTTTAATTTCACGACAATAACGAATATTTATAGTCGTGCCGGTTCTGATACACACATGTATAAGAGGTGTTCTGGACTACACTTTACACCGTCACCGACCTGAAAAATTTAAACGAACATTTTTTCTCTGTGGGCCAAGTGTACATCAATCGTATACAAAATTAGAAGATTTTTAGCACAAATAAATAACATAGTTCGAAACTTTTTAATTTGTTAATATGCCACAAAATAAAATTTTAACGAAAAATTCTTCTGACTGGGGTTAGGGGTTGGTTTTTCCACATTCTACTATAACTTTCCTGCAAAATAGGTTTATTTTATGGTTCCTGTCTGCAAATAAAATGGAATTGCGATTAGAAATTCCAAAAAATTTTCTCACGTGTAAGTCAGAACAACTAACTTTTTGCGAGGTGTGAACAATGTATGCTGTGTCGTGTACAGTGTGGTGAGACTCAGAATATGCAATTTTTATTTATTTTTATATCGTTCGTATTTTGATTAAGGCTTTTGGAAAAATGAATTAATCATGCCTGTTTTGGTATACATATCAGAGAACTGCAACCGGTGCATTCTTACCCACAAAATGTCGGTGGCAGTGAGTAAGACACCAATTACCATGCGATCTTTTACATTGATACAAATGCGAGAATAAAAACAACATTAGTATATAACAATGTTCGTAATGCAGTGTCTTGCAATCTTAAACTAATCGACATCGTAACAACGCTCGGTAAACAAAAAAACGAGTGTGGCACTTAAGTGAGCAATTCGTGTTTTAAGATTGCAAATATTGGTGTTTATTAAATACACTGTTCGGTTGCGGTAGATCGCAGCCGTTCGCTGACACATATATCGCTTTCGTGAGGTGTCACACTTATGAGATGTTCTGGACAACACTTTACACCGTCACAGAACTATATAAAGGGTGGTTAAATTGTAAGGGCCGATGTTGAATGTGAACCACACCTAAACGCCAAGTTTTTTTTTTCCAAATTTTATTTGACATTTCTCTATTTCAGACTTTCTCAATTTGAACCATGGACGTCGTGAATGGGTAGAATGGTTCCAAGAAATGGCAACAGTGGATGATCAATTTTCGAAGAAAATCATCTTCAGTGATGAGGCACATTTTCACCTCAGTGGATTCGTCAATAAACAGAAACATCATCGGGCCGTATTTTTTCCAAAATGAGGCCGGCCAGGCAGTTACTGTGAATGGTGTTCGCTATCGTGAGATGATAACGAACTTTGTATGGCCCGAATTGGAAGATATGGATGTGGACGATATGTGGTTTCAGCAGGACGGTGCCACTTGCCACACAGCTAACGAAACAATGGCTCTTTTGCGCAACAAATTCAATGGCCGTGTTATCTCACGTAATGGCGATGTCAATTGGCCGCCAAGATCATGTGATTTGACACCGTTGGACTTTTTTCTTTGGGGTTATTTGAAAGAAAAGGTGTACGCCGATAAGCCAGCAACAATTCAAGAGCTAAAGGATGAGATAATTCGGCGGCACATTAACGGCATAGAACCTCCATTATGCCTCAGCGTCATCGAAAATTTGGACCATCGGATGAAGCTGTGCCACCGAAGTCGCGGCGCCCATTTGGCCGATATTTTGTTCCATACATAATTGAGTAATACCAATATATCATAATAAAATAAAATTACAATAATTTCCTAAATAGTTTGTGTTTTATTCAAAATCAACATCGGCCCTTGAAATTTTAACCACCCTTTATTTTGCATATTTTATTAAGCAAAATCGCTTCTATATGGCACGAAATACAATTAAAAAACATCTACAATTCGAAAAACAAAAATTCTTCTGACAGGTGTATATTTTTAAGGGTTGCTTTTACATTTTATTCCGCCTTTTTTTGGTTTATAGCCTCTGTCTTTAAATAAAATGAATTGCAAAAAAATCAATTATTTACATTTTTCGATCCGAAGTCCTCACTTCACACCTCTCAAAAAGTTTTCACGTGTGAACTTTCTACGAGGTGTGAAGTGAGGTGAGACGCAGAACAGGCCATGTTAACCTTTGAAAAATTCAATGTTAAAGTTTTCTAAATTTGATTAATTTCTATATACAGTCAGCAAAAAAAAAAAGTTGTACACCAATCAATGTGAAATAAATTGTGAAACGCTACGGAAAGTATCAAGTAAATATATATGTATTATACCTTAAATTAAAGCTTGAGATCCCAGCTACAAAATAAGAATAAAATTAAATCGGATTTATGTCGGTTTTGTTGAAAAAATAACAAACATCATATTTAGAATTTAAAATAAAAAATTTTTTGTTTTTGTTATTTTTTCAACAAAACCGACATAAATCCGATTTAATTTTATTCTTATTTTGTAGCTGGGATCTCAAGCTTTAATTTAAGGTATAATCCATATATATTTACTTGATACTTTCCATAGCGTTTCACAATTTATTTCACATTGATTGGTGTACAACTTTTTTTTGCTGACTGTATATATATATATATATATACACAAAACATTTTCACGAAAATTTTTCCAATTAAAATTTTAATTGAGTTTTAAAAAATATTCAATTAAAAATTTAATTGATTCAACAAATTTTTTAATTGAAACAAAAATCAATCACAAAAATAATAGTATCAATTAATTTTTTAATTGACCTTCAATTAATTTTTTAATTGATATTATCATTTCTGTGATTGAAGACATTTCAATTAAAAATTAATTGGATCAATTAATTTCGTGATTGAATCAGAAAAATTTTTTTTTGTGTGTATATATAAAAGCCTTCAAAATATCTTATTCTATAAACAAATTTTGCATTTGGATTTGCATAAAAACCTTCAAGGAAATTTATTAATTTCCTCCCAAGAAAAAACCATCTGATTCAGCTACCCATAATGTTTTTTTATCGTCTCGTAAAAGAAAACTTATCGACCAATTTGGGGATACTAAACATTAATATTCATACTTATCCAAATTGAGAATTTATGCGCCTTTTCTCTTGGGCGTATGTTTACCAAGTTCTTCATAAAGCATAGCAAAGATTTTCGCTTGCATTCTCTCCACCGACATATCGGGTAATTTATTTAATACCCAATCCACATGATTTAAGAATGAAGCATTCTCTCCGCTAATAGTTTGAATATCCAATGCACTGCCTTTAGCACCGTTTAATCTGGTTGATCCTCCTTTAGTAGTATCCTTCTGTAAATTTAGATATTTACATAAAATGAAAAAAAAAATGCCATAAATAATCATTAAATACTTATGAAAATTGTTTAAAAACAAAACACTTACACCTGGTAATGGAGGTGGCACGAATTTCTGCACAGGGGTTGGTGATCTCTCCGAAAAATCATCGCTGAAATTATATACAAATTTTAAATTGTGTTCTTCAGATTTGTTTCTCGATACATACATAGTTGGATGGCTTGGACAATGTTAAAAAGTTAGCTATGTGTGTTTATACTAAATACAAATAATACGATTATCAATCTTTTAAATTGCATTAACCTCCATATCTATGTTGATTATATTACGTTTGAAAGTTTACTGACTTTCTAACATAAATAATACGACCTGAAAGTTTGTCCGTCTTTTGAAATATCATAATAATGTGTATACAGCAGCACATGAATTTATACAACTTCAGTGTGAGTTTCTGGACTTGAGTTTAAGATCGAACAAGTAAGGAAAGTCTTATGTCGGGAGGGCCCACAATACTCGACGATATTTACACAAGTCGGACTCTTATCTAAATCCGTAGATCCGGTTCTGTGGAAAGTTTGCAATTATAGTGAGTAGGATATGACTATAAGGTGGGGAAATCATCACTAAAATTGTGTGGTATTCTTGGCCTCCGTTGATCATATCAATCTATATTGGTCGAAATATTTATATGAGCTACACATATGGTCAAAATAATAAGTACACGTTAGCATTTTTCTTCCTTGTCCTAATTCTAACATATTTTTTTTAATTTGGTGTTGTAACTAAGTCATGTAACTAAAGTTCAATGTTGGCAGAACTGATTCAATAAGAAACAAGTATATACGGCCGTAAGTTCGGCCAGGCCGACTTTTATGTACCCTCCACCATGGATTGCGTAGAAACTTCTACGTAAGACTGTCATCCACAATCGAATTAATTGGGTTGTGGTATCTTAAAACTTCTTAACATCGTTTCTAAATTGTTAGTTAGTCCATACGTGGTATATATTAGACAAAAAAGGTACCCAGTCAGAAATTTACGATGGTTATAAATATTGAGCGTTGTAACAGCGTTGGAACCCAACGTTGAAACAACGCTTGCTAAACAAATTAATTGACGGTTTTTAAATAGTAAATTTTCCATAAAATTATCGTTGAAAATGCATGTTCCATCAATGTCCAATGGTTTTTAATGAGTAATGGAGGTATTATTGTTGATAGGAATTGATTTATAATAGGATAATGTTCCTTTATCATATAAAGTGAATATGTACATTAACAGTGAAACCACTAGGAACAACAATTTGGGTAATTTTACAAATGAGTAGAAAGTTTTAACTAAACTAAACGCTGACCTCACGCCAAAACCCAAATATAAGTACTTATTTATCGACTAATTGAAGAAATTTTGTTAGACATAATTACTTTTTTTCACATGTTAAGGTGAGTATTAACTTCGGGTTTAGCCGCTTAAATCGCTAAAGTGAAAACTAAATCAATAAGAAAAATTCACAGAATCATACATATTTGTTGCAAATTTTATTATAACTTGATGGGGAAAAGCCCAAAGCAAATTTTCACGAAAGTTTGTATTCCTTAAAATGGATTATTAAAGAAAAGTAATCGTGAAAAAATGACGTTTTTATCGCCTAAACTCGAACTTAATACCCACCTTTAAAGAAAATTTCATTGTTTGAAGGAAAAAATTGGAGTTCAGTATTGCAAGAATGTTCTTTTGGTGCATTTGGGGTAAAATGTACAAATCTTTTGGCGCATTTGGGGTAAAATGTACAAATCTTAAGAAATTCTGAAGTGTTTTGTGTGAAATACGCACATTTGTGTATAACTTTTTCCCTTTGTTAAGTTCATTTTAGTGTCGTAGAGGATTCTCTTTTTAATGTACCTTAAAATTTTTCCAAGAGTGAATTTTGAACTATTACCTATAGGAAATAATAAAGACATATGACTAGCCCCTAAAATCACAAAATTTTCACGATTACTTTTCTTTAATAATTCATTTTAAGGAATACAAACTTTATGAAAATTTGCTTTGGGCTATTCCCCACCAAGATATAAAGAAATCTGCAACAAATATGTATACTTTTATGCCTTTTTTACTGATTTAGTTTTCACTTTAGCGATTTTTGACCATATTAAAATAATTTTTTTACCAATTATAAATGTCAATCTTAATCTTAGTTATGTATTTTTCCTATTAACGGCCATTTTCATGTAGCTCCGTTAGGCTTTAACTGCCAAATAACAGAAAGTAAATTGCAAATATCTTCTCTCCAGTTAACTTTAAGTGAAAAATGTTCGTCAGTTGTGTTCCTAACTGGCTATGGAATATATATGCAAGATGATAATTTCGTCCATAATACGGTTCAAAAGTTGGTTAGTTAACGGAACACTAACGGAGCTTTATGAAAATGGGGGTAATTGTTAATTGTTTAGTTTTCTGATGTTCCTTTGTAAAGTGTAAAACACTAATTTTGTTTTGTTTCAATAGCGGTTTTAAGGTACTGTAAAATTATAATTCTAACCCTCCTAAAGCATTCTAGAAACAATTGGAAAGACGTATGAAATTTTGTTTTTCAGTGCTTTTTAATGGTTGTAAAAACCATCGATACACCGTATAACGATGTTATCATTTTGGGGTTGTCAAAGCGTTCGTTAAACCATCGGAAAAGCGTATAAAATATTGTTTTCATGACGCTTTGAAAACGTTGTTAAATACAATCGATACACCGTGGAATGATGTTATCATTTTGGGGTTGTAACAACGCTTTTTCCCACCGTGTATCAACCGTTCACAACGCTTTTACAACGCTTTTCCGATGGTTTTTTTCTGACTGGGTATGTATACGTAGGTTAGGTTAGGGAGCCACCGTGGTGCAATGGTTAGCATGCCCACCTTGCATACACAAGGTCGTGGGTTCGATTCCTGCTTCGACCGAACACCAACAAGTTTTTCAGCGGTGGATTATCCCACATCAGTAATGCTGGTGACATTTCTGAGGGTTTCAAAGCTTCTTTAAGTGGTTTCACTGCAATGTGGAACGCCGTTCGGACTCGGCTATAAAAAGGAGGTCCCTTGTCATTGAGCTTAACATGGAATGGGGCAGCCCTCAGTGATAAGAGAGAAGTTCACCAATGTGGTATCACAATGGACTGAATAGTCTAAGTGAGCCTGATACATCGGGCTGCCACCTAACCTAACCTAACCTATGTAAGTCTACAAATAGTTACGAATCGATATGGACTTTTGCACGATACGTAGAGAGCCAGAACCAAATTTCAACAGAATCAGATGAATTTTGGTCTTCCAAGAGGCTGCGGAGGTCAAATCTGGTGATCGGTTTATATGGGGGCTATATATAATTATTGACCGATGTGGAACAATTTTTGCATGGTCATTAGAGACCATATACCAAATTTCAGGATCGGATGAAATTTGCTCCTCTTAGAGGCTCCGCAAGCCAAATCGGGGATCGTTTATATGGAGCTATATATAATTATTGACCGATGTGGACCAATTTTTGCATAGGTGTTAGAGACCATATACCAACACCATGTACCAAATTTCGGCCGGATCGAATGAAATTTACTTCTCTTAGAGGCTCCGCAAGCCAAATCGGGGGATCGGTTTATATGGGGGCTATATATATTTATGGACCCATATGGACCAATTTTTGCATGGTTGTTAGAGATCATATGCTGACACCATGTACCTAATTTCAACCGGATCGGATGAAATTTGCTTCTCTTAGAGGCTCCGCAAGCCAAATCGGGGGATCGGTTTATATGGGGGCTGGCTATATATAATTATGGACCGATGTGGACCAATTTTTACATGGTTGTTAGAGACCATATACTAACACCATGTACAAAATTTCAGCCGGATCGGATGAAATTTGCTTCTATTAGAGGATTGGCAAGCCAAATTTGGGGGTCGGTTTATATGGGGGCTGGCTATATACAATTATGGACCGATGTGGACCAATTTTTGCATGGTTGTTAGAGACCATATACCAACACCATGTACCAAATTTCAACCGGATCGGATGAAATTTGCTTCTCTTAGAGGCTCCGCAAGCCAAATCGGGGGATCGGTTTATATGGGGGCTGGCTATATATAATTATGGACCGATGTGGACCAATTTTTGCATGGTTGTTAGAGACCATATACTAACACCATGTATAAAATTTCAGCCGGATCGGATGAAATTTGCTTCTATTAGAGGATCGGTAAGCCAACATTGCGCGTTTTTATATGAAAATGTTTATATTTTGCAAAAAGTTTTTTATTGTGTTTTTAAAGGCGATGAATTGAATGAAAATAATAAAAAATTAATAAAAAAATTAGTTACTAGATGAACCGAAAAAGTCATTGTAGAAGAAAAGAAAAGACTGGCTTTAGCTCTAAGAATTGAGGGAAAATCTCTTTGAACGACCGTCAAATCTTTTAAGAGATCGTTACATGGTTTCCAAAAAACCCTAAAGAAAATAAGTTCTGCGAAAACACGTAGAAAACCAAGCAAGACACTTCGAAAAACAGATAATTTTTTTGTCACTCTCCCAAAAAAAAGACCCTTTCAAATCATCCAGACAAATTTCCGCTGAAATAGGCAATGTGATATCTGCACGATCTATTTGGCGGCGATTAGTGCATGCCAAATTACCTGGCCGAACAGTCAGAAAAGTTCCTATGCCACGGAAAAAAAATTGAAAGATGAGATTATGCTTCGCCAGAAAACATTATAGGTGGTCAGGAAAGGTAGGTGAAAGAAAATGGCGCAATATCCTGTGGAGCGATGATACTAAAAAAAATATTCCGAAATAATAGTAGTCGTAATGTTCGTCGACCCCAAGGAAAAGAATTTCATATGCGCTTCACAAAAATGACGGTCAAGCATGGGAGCGGGAACATAGTGGGAGCCACCGTGGTGCAATGGTTAGCATGCCCGCCTTGCATACACAAGGTCGTGGGTTCGATTCCTGCTTCGACCGAACACCAAAAAGTTTTTCAGCGGTGGATTATCCCACCTCAGTAATGCTGGTGACATTTCTGAGGGTTTCAAAACTTCTCTAAGTGGTTTCACTGCAATGTGGATCGCCGTTCGGACTCGGCTATAAAAAGGAGGTCCCTTGTCATTGAGCTTAACATGGAATCGGGCAGCACTCAGTGATAAGAGAGAAGTTCACCAATGTGGTATCACAATGGACTGAATAGTCTAAGTGAGCCTGATACATCGGGCTGCCACCTAACCTAGTGGTATGGGGCTGTTTTTTCTGGTGTGGCCTAGGTCGAATTTATCACATTACTTATAAAATTACCCTGTTCGAATATAGAAATATATTGGAGAACACAATGATGCTGTACGCAGAAGAAAACATACCTCTAGGGTGGTTGTTTCAACAAGACAACGATCCCAAACACACTTCTCGCTTTATTAAAAATTGGTTTCAAGACAAAGACATAACCCTTCTATATTGGCCTACTTAGCCACCAGATACAAAATACAGAATTGGGAATGAAACATTTAAAATTAAACAACAACTTTGGAATTTTAGGCAGATTACATGCTATGAAAACTCAGATGAAACCAATCGGAAGCTGGTAAGCAGTATGTCAAAGCGAGTATAAAATGTTATCAAAATAAAGTTGGATACACTTTATTGATAATGTAACAAAATTATGTTCAATTTAAACCAAAAAAAAAATTAAGTAGACCTGTATATTTCACGATTTAGAAAATGTACTTATTATTTTGTCCATTCATTTTTGACTATTACTTTGCCTTATTTGGATTAACTTTTCATTTCACTTGTCTTTTCCAGAAAATTATTTACTTTTAAGTTAAATGTATGTCATTAATATGAATTATAGACTTTATATTGCTTTTAAATAAATATATTTCTTAAATTTACCATGGAACATAAAAACACTCTAGTGTACTTATTAATTTGACCACATGTGTATATAAAAAGTTGATTTGATTTCAACGAAATTTGGCATACTTGTAGTCTTTGTACCAAAATGTTAAGTAAATAAAAATGAAACGCTGGCCTCTGGGACCCATCCATATCCATATCGGGAGAAAGATATATATGTGAGTTATAACATATGTAAATCTCAATCGATTTTGAACAAATTTGGCAGGCCTAATTAGGATGTATTTCTATTTCTGCAAAGTTTCACATAAATGGGAACAACATTTTCGTCATGAAAGTGTAAATCGGGCGACAAAACTATATGGGAGCTATATTTAATGGTGTTTTCTTTTTTGAAAAAAAGCGCTTTGCCTTCTGTCCAGAATGTGCATTTTTTTTTTTGTTGGCAGTGCTGAAAATGCATGCGCGCTATTTTCACAACAGAATTCGAAGCCTTTTCGTACTTTTGTCTGTTTTTTTTAGAAAAGAACCTAAAAAGTACATTTTCCAGGTAAAATGCAAAAAAAGTCCGAAAATGCCATAAATCTGAACCTATTTCAACCAAATTTGTCATGCTTGACGCTACCATCAAACGTACTTCTTGTGCGTATATGAGAATGCATTTGGAAAAGTCTGCTTCAATGACACCCACCAGACTATAAACCTCATCAACAAATGCAGTGGCCTTCGGTAGCTCAGTGGAAGTGCGTTAGTCATGCATAACAAAGTTTCGATTCTCGGCTGCGATAGCACTGCCAAAATAATTTAAATGCGTAAATTATTAAATTAATCACTTGTACGAGTGTCTGCTGATACATTTACAATCGGTCGTACTTTCTTTCTATAAATAAAACAAACAGACTACAAAGACGCTTCATTAACACCAACAAAGAAGCTATAAATAGAAATAACCAGCAGCGCCACTAATGGAGTATAGTGACGAAACTCAACTAAAACCAATTCCTTTTCATACATTAGGAAAAAAATCCGGATAATATAAAAAAATCGTGTAAAAACTGGAGTTATTGGTGAAAAGATTCTCAAGAATAACTTTTGAATTTTCCGAGACCCACCTGCTACAAGCTTGCTAGCTGACATAACATGTTGGCTGATAAGTCCCCGGTCTGACACATAGATGGCGTCGCTAGTATTAAATGCATATATTTTTTATATAGTACCAACCTTCAAATGATTCGTGTCAAAATTTGACGTCTGTAAGTCAATTAGTTTTGTGAGATAGAGCGTCTTTTGTGAAGCAACTTTTGTTATTGTGAAAAAATGGTAAAAAAGAAATTTGGTGTTTTGATAAAATACTGTTTTCTGAAGGGCGAAAAATACGGTGGAAGCAAAAACTTGGCTTGATAATGAGTTTCCGGACTCTACCCCAGGGAAATCAACAATAATTGATTGGTATGCAAAATTCAAGCGTGGTGAAATGAGCACGGAGGACGGTGAACGCAGTGCCCGTCCGAAAGAGGTGGTTACCGACGAAAACATCAAAAAAAATCCACAAAATGATTTTGAATGACCGTAAAATGAAGTTGATCGAGATAACAGAAGTCTTAAAGATATCAAAGGAACGTGTTGGTCATATCATTCATCAATATTTGGATATGCGGAAGCTCTGTGCAAAATGGGTGCCGCGCGAGCTCACATTTGACCAAAAACAACAACCTGTTGATGATTCTGAGCGGTCTGTTAACTCGTAATACACCCGAGTTTTTCCATCGAGATGTGACAATGGATGAAACATGGCTCAATCACTACACTCCTGAGTCCAATCGACAGTCGGCTGAGTGGACAGCGACCGGTGAACCGTCTCCGAAGCGTGGAAAGACTCAAAAGTCCGCTGGCAAAGTAATGGTCTCTGTTTTTTGGGATACACATGGAATAATTTTTATCGATTATCTTGAGAAGGGAAAAACCATCAACATTGACTATTAGATAGCGTTATTGGAGGTCGTTTGACGGTCGAAATCGCGGCAAAATGGCCCCATATGAAGAAACAAGTGTTGTTCCACCAAGATAACGCATCGTGCCACAAGTCATTGAGAACGATAGCAAAAATTCATGAATTGGGCTTCGAATTGCTTCCCCCACCCACCGTATTCTCCAGATCTGGCCCCCAGCGACTTTTTCTTGTTCTCAGACCTCAAAAGGATGCTCGCAGGGAAAACATTTGGCTGCAATGAAGAGGTGATCGCCGAAACTGAGGCCTATTTTGAGGCAAAACCGAAGGAGTACTACCAAAATGGTATCAAAAAATTGGAAGGTCGTTATAATCGTTGTATCGCTCTTGAAGGGAACTATGTTGAATAATAAAAATGAATTTTGCCAAAAAAAAAAAATTGTTTTTCTTTGTTAGACCGGGGACTTATCAGCCAACCTGTTAGCCAACTAGGTGGATATAAAGCTCACCAATCATTTTAAATGTTATTTTTATTTGTAAAATTTCAAAAATTAAAGCTTTTAAAAGTGACCGTTACTAGAATGATCAAAACCGGTGGACCGGTATATCTTCTTACACCGATTGTCGGTTTTCGTGGAAATCCCATTTTCGGTGGACCGGTAGAACCGGAATTTTCAAGACTTCAACAAACGGCTTTCGGTTTTTATATTTTCATTGTAAATTTGCCAATTTAATGCTAAATTTATGGAAAATTTTAAAAACAATGGTGTCCAACTTAAGAAATTAAGAAATTATTGAATTATTATTTTTTTTTTAATTTTTTGTAACGATAAAACAGGTTATGCTGGTAAATTGTTACAAAAAATGCCATTCAACGGTTTTGGAAAAATGTCCAGGTTTTTAAAACCGAGAAAACCGGACATTCAAAAACCCCGTCTTTTTAATCACTCTAACCGTTATTGCTCGATTTAAAATAACATCTCTTGTTGTCTGACTACTTCATTTTCACTCTGTACTAATTAAATTTTTTCCTTGCATAGTATAATGGGTTTATTTATATTTTATTAAAACATTTTGCATTTGTCTCGTTTTCAAAAAACTTGTTGTTCTCTTTTAAAATCTAAACATATGTTTTTGTATTACTTTTTTTTTTTGTTTGTTAATAGATTTTTGTTGGTATTACTATATTCTTATACTTTGTCTTGTTATCGAATATTTATTAATTTTGGATTTTAATATATGTGGGATTTTGTTTGTTTTTTGCATACCTTGGGTATGTATTTTTTGTTTTCAAGTTTTTTTTTCATGGAAGTCTAACGATACGGGACTTTTAGTTTTTAAAGAGCAACATTTTTGTTTGCTTTGTTGTTGTTGGTTTTTGTAAGGAAATCTTTGAGACACATATCTGAATATTGGAATAAAAATGTATATTTATTTCAAGTAAAGCTTAAATGAAATTGAAAATACTAAAAACTTCCAGAAGCTTAGTAATAAATTCATTGATTTTGGAAATGTAGTGAAAAACGAAAGGCTTGGAAAACCGACCAATACAAAAAGAGCTTACGCGTATAAAAAGCATGCGATCGATTTAATAAAAAATGGATTTGCAATTTAAACGGTAGCCATGTACGACAACAAACACGATATGTAAACATATTAAAAGCGAGTAAGTTAAAAAAAATTGGAATAGGAACTCTAAATACAAGAATATTGTGATGCGATACATTGGCCGTTGATTGCTTTCAGTGTTCACACAATAATAGGAGGACTGTTAAACAGAACCACACACAATAAAAAAAATGTCTAAAATAATACAAAAAATTTTGTATGTATGCCCATAAATAAACAAAGAGATAAGGAAACACATAATGATCCATACATAGATAGTTAAAAAAAATATTAGACGGCGATGTTTAAGTTGATGTTGCAATTTGAGATTGAAATGTATGTGCACACATTACTTTCTGTTTTTTTTTTTTTTTTTGCAAAATACTGCTCAAAACATCATCTAATCCTCCTCGCCATAGTAAATTCTACAAAAAGTGAAAAGAGATATATGCGATTGACATTAGAATTTTGCTAATCTCTTTTAGAGGGTGGGCAAAATATTTACCTTACCTTTGCTTGTTGCCCCCTCGCTTAGACTTACGACCGATTGCATTGGACAGATTGGTACGTGGTGCTGTCTCATTAACCAATCGTTTAGTCTTTTTGGGCTCTTCGCGCAACTCCTTGAATGACACGTTTTCCTCGGCCTTCATGCGTTTCATGAATTTCTCGATGATATCGTGACAATTCAAATTTTCTTCTGGCTCCCAAGTATCGTGTTTTGGACCAAAGCCTTTCCAGCGTATACGGAATATGCGACCTTTCTTCTCCTCGGCATAATCAATAATTTTATCGACTTCCCATTCTTCTTCTTCGTCTTCAGGATCTGCTTTGGCTTTTTTGTTACCTTTAGCAGCAGGAGCGGCTCCTTTTTTGGATTTCTTAGCGGCGGGAGTGGCAGCTTTTTTGGGCGATGCAGCAAGTTGCTGAAATGATACAATTATTCATTGTTCTCAATATATATATATTTTTTTGGTGGAAAAGGATGGTAACAGGTTGGCTGATAAGTCCCCGGTCTGACACATAGATGGCGTCGCTAGTATTAAATGCATATTATTTTTATATAGTACCGACCTTCAAATGATTCATGTCAAAATTTGACGTCTGTAAGTCAATTAGTTTGTGAGATAGAGCATCTTTTCTGAAGCAACTTTTGTTATTGTGAAAAAAATGGAAAAAAAGGAATTTAGTGTTTTGATAGAATACTGTTTTCTTAAGGGAAAAAATACGGCGGAAGCAAAAACTTGGCTTGATAATGAGTTTCCGGACTCTGCCCCAGGGAAATTAACAATAATTGATTGGTATGCAAAATTCAAGCGTGGTGAAATGAGCACGGAGGACGGTGAACGCAGTGGACGCCCGAAAGAGGTGGTTACCGACGAAAACATCAAAAAAATCCACAACATGATTTTGAATGACCGTAAAATGAAGTTGATCGAGATAACAGAGGCCTTAAATATATCAAAGGAACGTGTTGGTCATATCATTCATCAATATTTGTATATGCGGAAGCTCTGAGCAAAATGGGTGCCGCGCGAGCTCACATTTGACCAAAAACAGCATTCTGAGAGGTGTTTGCAGCTGTTAACTCGTAATACACCCGAGTTTTTCCGTCGATATGTTACAATGGATGAAACATGGCTCCATCACTACACTCCTGAGTCCAATCGAAAGTCGGCTGAGTGGAAAGTCGGCTGAGTGGACAGCGACCGGTGAACCGTCTCCGAAGCGTGGAAAGACTCAAAAGTCCGTTGGCAAAGTAATGGCCTTGGTTTTTTGGGATGCGCATGGAATAATTTTTATCGATTATCTTGAGAAGGGAAAAACCATCAACAGTGACTATTATATGGCGTTATTGGAGGGTTTGGAGGTCGAAATCGCGGCAAAACGCCCCATATGAAGAAGAAAAAAGTTTTTTTCCACCAAGACAACGCACCGTGCCACAAGTCATTGAGAACGATGGCAAAAATTCATGAATTGGGCTTCGAAATGCTTCACTACCCACCGTATTCTCCAGATCTGGCCCCCAGCGCCTTTTTCTTGTTCTCAGACCTCAAATGGATGCTCGCAGGGAAAAAATTTGGCTGCAATGAAGAGGTGATCGCCGAAACTGAGGCCTATTTTGAGGCGAAACCGAAGGAGTACTACCAAAATGGTATCAAAAAATTGGAAGGTCGTAATAATCGTTATATCGCTCTTGAAGGGAACTTTTTTGAATAATAAAAACGAATTTTGACAAAAAAAATGTTTTTTTTTAGACCGGTGACTGTTAGTACTTGACGGTTCCATTGTCAAATTATGAATGGTTGATAAAAACAATTTTTTACTATAAAAACTAACACTAAACCCAAGTAAGACTAGAGGCCGCCAAGGTCAATGGTGCAAATAACTATGTGTAAATCAGCTGTTTGAATTTTTCGGTTAAGGTCAAAATTTCCAGCTAACATGCAATGATTTACTTAAATACCTAGAGATTCTGGAAAATTTTAAAATCAGATTTTAGTATTTTTGAGAATATTGAGCCTTAAGCTGAGAGTCACATTTTATTATTTGACCCATTGTGCCCAAAATCGATATGGGGGATGTACACAGTACTTGTGAAGATAGCCCTCTAAGAAGAGTGCACGAATAAAAATTGCGGGTTTGGTCTGAAGCTGAACGTCAGATTTTAGTATTTATATTTAGACCATTGTCCAAAAATCGGTATGCGTATGGTAGGTATACCAAGAACTGGTTGAGTCACCTATACACTGGTAGAGTACAAAACTGAAATAAGTTTATTTAATTGGTTAAGAATTTTTGTGAACATTAGGTCTTAAGCTGACAGTCACATTTTAGTAGTATATGACATATTTATTTATTTAATCAACCAACGCCGTTCTGGACAACATGTTGATAGAATTCAATCAATAGAGCTCTAGTATTCCAAATAAAAACTTAACCTTATAATTAAAACGAAACTAAAAAAAAATTAAAATTAAAATCCTAACGCACAACCCTTTATACATGGTAAACAAGAAATTAAAACGTATGGAGTTTGAAATTGTCAGTGAGATGGTAAATATTTGCATTATAGAGTAGATAATATTTTTAACAAATTCCTTGTAAATGTAAAAGGAGTAATAGAGAATATTGTGCCCAAAATCACGATCACGTTGAAATTCCTGAGCATTATTGACAAAGGAATGCACACACGGTTGCACAATTGATAGAATTTTACCAAAATTGGTAGTTTTTACTGTAGAATTCTTGTTGTCTTGCTAGATTTCTATAGAAATAAAGTTTTGACAAAATTTTCCATAGGAATAAAGTTTTGACAAAATTTTCCATAGAAAAGTTGTGACATAATTTTCCATAGAAATAAAATTTTGAAAACATTTTCTATAGATATACAATTTTGCAAAAATTTTCTATTGAAATAAAATTTTGTAAAAATTTTCTATAGAAATAACATTTTGCAAAAATTTTCTATAGAAATAATATTTTGACAAAATTTTCTATAGAAATAAAATTTTGACAAAATTTTCTATAAAAATAAAATTTTTACAAAATTATCAATAGAAATAAAATGTTGGCAAAATGTTATATAGAAATAAAATTTCGACTTTCTCGATACCTTTAGAATGCAAGGGATATTTATACACCCCAAAAAATTGTCGCTATTAGGAGTGATCATATAACAATAAATAAACTTTTAAAATAATACCATAAAACATTTTTCAAAGAAATATTTTTCCATAATGACCGCAAACAATTGATCAAACACTGAAAAAATATGTTTTTTTACTTGGTAGTTTTTGGTAATTTTTTTCAAATTTTAGTAGATTTATTTTAGCTCGAGTGGCAACCGTGTACACCCTCAGAGAGAATAAAAAAACACAAGAGGACGAAAATTTCTCTTCTACAAAAACAACAAATGTCAACCGTATAGATGTCGCACAATACCTGCAGCTTTGGTATTACCGACGTTGCGGTCCAAGCGCTGTTTTGATAAATTGTTTATAAAGACATCGGCAGACAATTTGAAATTTGTCTGCCAAAAAATTTAGTAGAATGAAAAGATTTATATTTTTATAACATTTGTTATTACTAAGTAGATTCTAAATCCTATTTTCCTTACGTTTCGTAAAGCCGGCAGAGAACTGAACTGGGTGATGCCGACGCAAACTGTATGATATTTGAGAGAAGCGCCGGCACAAACTGCATGATATTAGAGAAATTTTCCTCATGATCGCCACCTACTGACGCAGTTTCGCTTCACAGTTTAGTACTCTTGTCTTTTTATTCTCTCTGCACCCTAGCTATGGACATAGCAAATGATGTTTCTATCTCTTCGTGATCTTTCATTTTCCGTCTCTCTTTCTGTCAGATCCCAGGAAAATAGGGTATCTTATCGTAGGTACCAAAATAGGTCTACAGCTGTACTTCGCAAAGCAAGAAAGTTGAGCTTTTCTGCTCGGTTTGAGTGTTTGGACATTTATGGCATGCGGAAGATTTCCAAAGTTCTGATTGTGTTGCGAATGACATAGTGGAAAATAATTTGGATGTCATTGTATGATTGTCGTACTTGACTCTGACCTTGATTCCACTTCCATATTGATACTCTATCTGGAAGGAACTGGTCTACGTTTTGAAAGATTTATTAATCGAATGTATATTTGACTCTCTATATCAGGTTTTCATTCGCTTTTAATGTCCCAAGTTCTTAACGGCCTCAGGATACTCTGCGCGCAAAATTTAGGAAGCTCAAAGGAATTAAGCATATTTTCCCAGTATAACCTCTTATTTCGCAGTATATGAATTCGACCATACCTTATTAAATCCAATACTATTCTCCTTTTCTTGTATTTATCTATCTTCTCGTACTGAGACTAATTATTTTTTGTTCCCAAAAAATACATTTCTTTTATGAATATGTTGCCAATATAGTCCAATCTGGTCCAATTGCACAGAAAAATATCACCAAAATTTTTCAATGAAAATTTTAATTGCATTCTAAAAATATTTCAATTAAAAATTACATATTTTAATTGAAACTACAAATCAATCGCAGAAACTAATAGTAACATTTAAAATTTTAATTGTATCAATAAATTTTTTAATTGCCGTTGATGATTGATGCTATCATTACTGAGATTGTAGAATTTCATGATTGAATACAAAAAATATTTATTTACTGTGATAGAGGAAACTAATGAGGATGTGGAAATTTGCCAACGATTGTCGCCACAAAACAATCACACACAAAAAAAAATTCTGATTCAATCACGAAATTAATTTATCCAATTAATTTTTTAATTGAAACTTCTTCAATGAATTAAAAAATTAATTGACATAATTAATTTGTGATTGATGTTTGTTTCAATTAATCAAATTTTTAATTGAATATTTTTTAAATGGTGTTAAATAAGCCATTAGATCATTACATTTACTAAGGTACATTAAATGTACTTCGTACAAGAAAGTCTTTAATGCGCATCATAGATGACAAATAAATTTTGTAAAAATTAAATTTTTAAAAAACTTTAATTTTTCGGATTATCAATTATTTGAAAGTTATTACTAAACAGTTCACAACTTTAAAGATAAGAAGTTGCGATAAACACCACACAATATTCCCCTTGAAGATAAAATAACAAAATATTTATACACCATCGATTGTAAATTTTGCTCAATAGAACCAACGATGCATATCACCCAAACCGTATGCATAGTTAGTAATGCACCTACCTACCCACCAAACTAAAATGCCGCTTATTTTCCAATGGCAACCTAGGCAACCCTAAAATATGTAACAAGAAAATGTACTGTTTTTTTCAGCAAAAAAATAAATACATGGTAACCATACAATACAATACACCAACCAACTTGATGTTTGGAGTCAACTGTACATACAATTTGTTACACATATCCTAATATTCAACGACATATTCTAATTGCCCAGCACAATATCATGCCACGACTTAACACCTATCAACTTACCTTCTTTTTGTATCTTTCAATAATTTCCGGACAATTGAGTGTATCCTCGGCTTCCCATGTATCATCATCCTTTGTATAGCCTTTCCATCTAATTTGGAAGTAGGAAACACCACGTTCTATTTTATGACCAACAATGTCCTTGACTTCGTATTCCTCCTCATCTGCATCGTCTTCATCTTGCTTTGCTGCTTTTTTGGGCTTTGTAGCTTTATCCTTGGTTTTATTAGTGGCCTTGCCACTACCAGCTTTACGACCTTTCTTTTTCGCTGAAACGCCATTTAATGCATCATCGTCTAGGCCAATGTCATCCATTGCCTTTTTGGCTCCTGCTGTTTTACGTTTCTTGGCCTTTTTGGATTCTCCATCGTAGTCATTTGCATCATCGGCCGCATCATCAATGTCGCCATGCGAATAGCTGTTATTTAAATTATGGGCAAGATCATCATCTTCACCCAATGTGGTTTCTTCGTCATCATCTCGATTCCGCATACCGGAATCATAGCCTTTGCCCAGGTCATGTTTGCCAACGTCGCCGTTCTCGGATTCGCTGGCGCTTCCATGATATTCTTTATCATTCATATCATCATCACCGCCCTCATTGTCACTTTTGTATTCTTCATTTTCCGTATATTCGGAAATTTTCTTCTTGTGTATCTTTCCAACCATTCTCAATTATTTTCTAGCTCAAAGCAAAGTGAAATTGTTCATATGATGTTCGATATTCTTGGTAAATAGAAAAAAAGTATCTATTTTTTTTTAGCTAAACACGAATGCAATATACACACGCGAAAATTTATATATCGCTATAGGAAGTGTTTTCACAATGTTTTCCTCAGAATTCAAACTATTCGTATAGCCCTAATAAGCGTCGAGCTATATTTTTAAGTATATCCACGTAATGTGGCTTAATTTTTTTTGTTTTAAACTAAAATATTCAAAATTATACACTTCTTCTTTCACCCTATAATCTCGATACCAACGATGCCGGTGGAAAATGGCGGCGTTGTTGTGGTGTTGCCATATGTGGGTAACGCACATGGTTGTATTGGGACACTCTATCTGCAATGATATAACCTAAATGAGAGCGTAATTGATTTTAAAAATACTGCACCGTTCACATGTTTATTGAAATCTTATCATGCCCAAAATTTTATATTGCCTCGAGGTTTATTCTGGAACGAGCGGAGGTAACATGCTGAGAGTGAATCTTGCAGTGAATATATATACTCTCGTAGAATCTTTGATCATGTGAGCCCAGATGTCCATCGTTTTCTTAATTGTTCTTTTTCTAGTTTTGTATATTTTCGAATTATGTTGTTGTTTTATTAAGGCCGGTACTATGTTCATTCTTGCGAAAAATTTTTATGGAAACCATTATTTCGCACATAGAAAGCTGCGTTTTTTTAGGTAGCTTGGAGCGCTATTTTACAGGGAGCGATATTGGATTAAGTTGGTGGTGTTGCTTGTTTTTACAAAATAACATTTTATTTTTCCTTGGGCAATTGATCTGCTATTCCTTTGATCCTTTGTATAGTTTCGGAACAAAAATATGGTCCGTGTTTGATTTATAAACCCGCACAAATAGTTTTTAATAAATAAATTATTTCTTAATTCAAGGCCGGTACTCTGTTCGGTTTTCGCGTTGAAACTCCATACAAAACCAAAAAATGCGAAAAATTTGCGAAATTTTTTCCATTTGTGATACTTTGTTTTTTCGTGTTGAAAAACTGACGTTTATAGCACGGCGCCATTTGCAATGGGAATTAAGAAATAATTTATTTATTAAAAACTATTTGTGCGGGTTTATAAATCAAACACGGACCTTATTTTTGTTCCGAAACTATACAAAGGATCAAAGGAATAGCAGATCAATTGCCCAAGGAAAAATAAAATGTTATTTTGTAAAAACAAGCAACAACCACCAACTTAATCCAATATCGCTCCCTGTAAAATAGCGCTCCAAGCTACCTAAAAAAACGCCGCTTTCTATGTGCGAAATAATGGTTTCCATAAAAATTTTTCGCAAGAATGAACATAGTACCGGCCTTCACATTGCAAATGGCGCCGTGCTATAAACGTCAGTTTTTCAACACGAAAAAACAAAGTATCACAAATGGAAAAAATTTCGCAAATTTTTCGCATTTTTTGGTTTTGTATGGAGTTTCAACGCGAAAACCGAACAGAGTACCGGCCTTAAAGTATTTCGTTATCAAACTCCATCTTTTCTTGTTAGTAGTTTTACGTTCTGTCACTCGGTCAGGGCAAGTCAATTGATTATACCCAGAGTTCTGTCCTATTTGGGTGGATCTTTCGGGGTCAGAGCAGCCCGGGTTTTTAACGCGCTACCCTCAACTTTGAGAACATTCAACGTTTCCTTAGAGGCCGGAATATGGTCCGTGTTTGATTTATAAACCCGCACAAATAGTTTTTAATAAATAAATTATTTCTTAATTCACATTGCAAATGGCGCCGTGCTATAAACGTCAGTTTTTCAACACGAAAAAACAAAGTATCACAAATGGAACAAATTTCGCAAATTTTTCGCACTTTTTGGTTTTGTATGGAGTTTCAACGCGAAAACCGAACAGAGTACCGGCCTTTAACGCCAAGAAGGAGTAATCATAGACCAACCTTTTAGTATACGGATCGGCTTAGAATTAAATTCTGAGTCGATTTGGCGATGTCCGTCTGTCTGTCTGTCTGTTGATGTATTTTTGTGTGCAAAGTACAGCTCGCAGTTTTAGTCCGATTGTCCTAAAATTTGGTATAGGGTCCTGTTTCGGCTCAAAGACGATCCCTATTGATTTTGGAAAAAATCGGTTCAGATTTAGATATAGCTGCCATATATATTTTTCACCGATCTGGTCATAATTGGCGTGTATATCAACCGATCTTCCTCAAATTCCGTACATCTGAATATTTTATGAGTCTCGAAAAACTTGCAAAATATCAGCCAAATCGGTTCAGATTTAGATATAGCTACCATATGTAGCTTTCGCCCGATTTACACTCAATTGCCCACAGAGGCCAATTTTTTGCTCCGATTTAGTTGAAATTTTGCATAGGGAGTAGAATTAGCATTGTAACTATGCGTGCCAAATTTGGTTGAAATCGGTTCAGATTTAGATATATCTCCCATATATAGCTTTCGCCCGATTTACACTCATATGACCACAGAGGCCAATTTTCAACTCCGATTTAGTAGAAATTTTGCACAGAGAGTAGAATTAGCATTGTTGCTATGCGTGCCAAATTTGGTTGACATCGGTTCAGATTTAGATATAGCACCCATATATATGTTTTTCTGATTTCGACAAAAATGGTCAAAATACCAACATTTTCCTTGTAAAATCGCCCTGCTTAGACGAAAAATTGTAAAAATGACTCTAATTTTCCTAAACTTCTAATACATATATATCGAGCGATAAATCATAAATAAACTTTTGCGTAGTTTCCTTAAAATTGCTTCAGATTTAAATGTTTCCCATATTTTTTTACTAACATTGTGTTCCACTATAGTGCATTAGCCAACTTAAATTTTGAGTCTATAGATTTTGTAGAAGTCTATCAAATTCTGTCCAGATCGAGTGATATTTAAATGTATGTATTTGGGACAAACCTTTATATATAGCCCCCCAACACGTTTGACGAATGTGATATGGTATCGAAAATTTAGATCTACTAAGTGGTGCAGGGTATAATATAGTCGGCCCCGCCCGACTTTAGACTTTCCTTACTTGTTTTTATTTATGTTATTTTAAGAATACTCTTTGATTTTCTTCGACATTTTTTTATAATAATATATTAATGTTTTTGCAAGCTCGAGCTCTCTTTATTACTTTTATTAATTTTTTTCCAGTATTTCGCGATCCCCTGAAAAACGATTCACTATGACAATCGCAAAATATTGGGAAAAATAGATAAAATATTAAAAACACCTCGATCTTGAAAAAACATTAAATTATTTTTTTTTTATAAAATGGTGAACTTGTCTCTTACTAATATATGTATAGCCAAATCCAAACAGAATATCACAACACAATTTAATCTTCTAGAGAAGCTGATTCGGACGAATCTGGGATCCTTTGTATGCAAGGCTATTGGACCACGGTGGTTCCTGTTTGAACTTAATTATAATTTCCAACATTTTGCTGAGTTTCATATACTAGTATGAAATGTGCCTGCAACAACAGATAGTGGTAACCCCCAAACCTTAGTATAGGTTTGGGGGTATATGTATAGCCAAATCCAAACAGAATATCACAACCCAATTTAATCTTCTAGAGAAGCTGATTCGGACGAATCTGGGATCCTTTGTATGCAAGGCTATTGGACCACGGTGGTTCCTGTTTGAACTTAATTATAATTTCCAACATTTTGCTGAGTTTCATATACTAGTATGAAATGTGCCTGCAACAACAGATAGTGGTAACCCCCAAACCTTAGTTGTTGTTGTAACAGTTTATTGTGATCTCATCCATTTCATGTTATACGCTTGGTACATCAGCTTGTTGGCAGATCAAGGAACTCTGCGACTAAGATGGGGTGTGTCCAGAGTGATCTGGTGGTAAGTCGGGTTGGTTTGGCTGGGCAAGAGAAAAGATGACGCGTGTCGTGTGGCCCTTGGTTGCAAATTGGACAAACGTCAGCTACGCTGCTATCAATCACCGATAAGTAGGAATTGAGGCGGCTGCACTTGCCTGATCTTAATTGGGCCAAAACTATCCTAGTCTGCCGTGGGAGGTCTCTTTCCTCCGGTGCTATGGGCGGTGGTCGGACTCCAAGAACAGGATTAACCTTGTAGTTCTCACCGCTTCAGCTACAGTATCCTCATGAATCCTGTTCAAACCTGCCTGGTACGCTGCTTGATCTAGAGGCTCTCTTTTATAGCGCTGGATCTCGCGCTCTAGATTATGTATATCAACCCTTACGTTCCTGGGTGGTGGTTGTGTATCCATAAGATGGTGGTTTGGATGATTACTGCGATAACAACCCAGGAGATACTGCTTTGACAACATGTAGTTGTGTCTTCGCACAGGGATGATCTTTGTCTCCACATAAAGGTGATCCAGAGGTGTGCTGCGGAGACACCCAGTCGCAGTTCTAAGAGCAGCGTTCTGGCAGGTTTGTATGTTATTCCACTGCGTATCACTGGTCTGCGGTGTCCACACTGGCGCTGCATAGTTTACCACTGACCGGCCAATTGCCTTATAAGTAGTTAGCAAGGTTTCTTTGTCCGCACCCAAAGTAATGCCGGCTAGTGACTTGAGGACCTTGTTTCTACCACGGAGCTTATTACAAATTGCAGTAGCATGGGCAGATGACCTAAAAAGGCTGTCGAATGTGACCCCAAGAATCTTGGGGTAATTTGTGGTCGGAATTATTAACCTTAGTATAGGTTTGGGGGTCACCCCTACTGTCATATACAACTTACAACTTTATTGCATTTTCTGTTTATGCAGCCAAACTAAACCTACGTCAAAATAGGTTTAGTTTCTTTCTGTTTTTATTAAATAAAATGTAACTAGGGATATTAAAGTATGACCCATACAGTTTGAAAAATATACTACGAAAATTTACTAAGTACTAGGATATCTTATAAATTTCCAATTTTCTAGCATTGGCCTTTACTATATTCTCTAAAATCAGGATGCCACCAAGGAAGTACTTTGTATAGAATAACATTATTATATTTCCACGTTATTTTTTGATCTCCTGAAACGAAATCTATTTCTAAATTTTTCGTCATCATATCTGAGGACAAAAGTTCACGAACGGTCTTTAATCGTACCACAGAGGAGGAATTGGAACAAAGAAATTCCGTAGGAAATGGTATAAAACGATTACAGAATAGTACAAGAATACTAGCTCCTTCATTTGTAGTAGCCTTAGACGAGTGATCAAAATGGGTAGTTGAGAAATATTCGTTGGCATTCTCTTCATCGGCTAAACATTCCCAATTATCAACGACTTGTGTGTTTTCTTGGTTATGGTCAATAATTGTACTTTGAATATTTCGATTGGATTGCCTTTTGAATCTGTAACACATCACCCAAACACAAGGCTGTACTGATGAAGCATTTGCATGCCAAGATGATACATATATTTTACCTTCCAGTGTATCTAGTTTATAATTATTTTTTAAACGTTGCTTCAAAGGTTGATAGCAAGTGAAGAGGGCCTCAACAACTCTTTGCTTTACTGTCGCAACATCGCAATGGGCAATTTGAGAAATATCCAACTGAGAACTGGAACAATATTTCCTGAAAAGTTTTAGCCAAAACATTTTTGATTTTACAAAATCACAACTTTGCATACAAATTAATGCAAATCGTTGCACATCTTCGGGAGAAATATGATTTGCTAAGTTATACCATATATCATTGCATATATAATTATACTCCAATGGTATCTCTGTTGGCGTTTTAGATCTTATGTTACGTGCCTTTTGGTATTTTATTATATCCATTGCTGCTCCAAAACATTTCCCCGTACGTTTCCTTGGCACAAGTTCCAATATGTCAGATTGAGGTATGTAAGTTTCTTAAAAATTGGAAAAAAATTATAAGGGCACAGAATTGAAAACGGAGGAAAAAACAATATGTTAGTTACGTTTTTTGCTTTTGGCTAATAACTGATTTCGCAATTGCACTTCCTCATCATCATCTAACTCCTCTTCTATGTGTAGCACTTTCTCATCAACTTGTAATACAGCGCCCGCATCCATGATTACGGATCGATTCAAACCAAAACATTGACACCACACGTTAACAGATTACACCGAAAGTTCTCCAGTAAGTTTTAAAATAAGGTAGCATCTAATTGTTTTGGTATTTTTGGTGATTCCAAATTGTCAAGGCATATTTAAGACTTGGCAACTAATCAGCTGTTTAGTGTTGCCAGGGTTATTTTGGTTTACCCTACTTTCCCCTACATTCCCAAAAACAAAATTTCCCTACAATGTTTTTCGTTAAATTTACGTAAAAATAAATTAGCATTATATAAAATTGCCACAAAATTGTCTATAGAAATAAAATGACAAAATTTTCTATAGACATAAAATGACAAAATTTTCTATAGAAAGTGCAATAGATAAAGTAGACGAGAGCAGTGACGCTCCGTTAGAATAATAATTGTTGTGTGATCATTGGCTCAAATCGCCTATGAAGAAGCAATTCAATGATAATTGCGAAATATTAGGAATGATGGATTAAAATTAAATAAAGGAAACTATGATCTCAAGCTTAATAAAAATATTGAAATACAATTTTGAAAAAATTTTCTATAGAAATATACTTTTCACAAAATTTGGTCATAATGGTCAAGTAAAACACGATTTTTTAGATGTTTATTAATTTGATTAAACATTTATAAATCCTTACAAATATAACATTTACACGACTATCACATAAAATTTAACATATTTTTTTGCATTAATAAAAGAATTATGTTCACCCAGAAAACAAATTCGTTGCCTCAACCGAATTATTTGACAACCGAAAGCTGGTCCCAATAAACACAAACGTTTGGAAAATACTAAAATTCAATAATTTTTCAAACATTTTTTCAAAGGATTAGGGTAATATTCAAGTTGAGAAATTGTTGAGAAAATCGCGTTTTCAAGAAAAAACAGACATTAACCTCAACAGTAAAATTCAACACAATAGCAATAATTTCTCAATTGTAATCCTCAAATTGAAATGCATCGCTACTCAATAATTTCTCAAACAGTTTTCAATGTGATAAAAAAAAAATTAGCATTGTTGCGAATACTTTCAAACCACAATTTGTATGAAAGTCAATCCTAGTTCTAACTGAAAGTCAATACTAAATTTCTAGAGATTTTGTAAATTTTATTATTTTTTTCGTTAACAAATATAATAATCTTAAAAATAACATTAATAATATATAAAAATAATAATATAATACCAATCAAAATGTAATTATCTTATTAAACGTATTAATAAATAAAACTATGAATACAACTTTAAATATCTTAAACATTTTTACATGTATAATTCCATTTCCTCCACAATGTTGGTGTCAAATAACTATTAATTAATATCGTGGCAATTTGAAATAATTACTATCGAGGAACTTGCTGGCTTGTGTGTTAGAATAGATTCCAGCAAAAGGAAATCACAAAATATCAAACTGATGACGGGATGTAAATTGATGTAATGCACATTTTCATCCAGAAGTTCTTGATATAGGAATTGTTGCACTTTTTTTTAATTGGTTGCACCTTGTAAGTTTTCTGAAAACTTTTCTTTGTTGTTCCCTTCATCGGTTTTTCATCGGCCAACATCTTCCAAGAATATACCATCCAATGATTTTAGTTTTCTGCAAAACAATCGAGTTTTGTGATTTCCATTATGTTTTCATTTCACTTTTTATTTTGACTTACCAATTTGTATTTCTTCCAACTGACCACGTACTTCGTGTTTTCCTCAAGAACGTTGGTTTTACAAAATTGTTGTTATTAAAATACTGGAAATTTTCAGGAACTTGATGACTAGATAATTGGAATAAATTTCCAGCAATTTCAATTCACAAAATAACAAATTAAACCGATGATGCGATGTAAATTAATCTATCGATGTGATGCGAATTATCATCCAGTAGCTGTTGATATGGAAAAGAATAAATACCAAGTTTTTTTTGGTTGCACTTTGATTTATGGAAACTTTCTCTTCTCGATAAGCCACTATCATTTTTCATCGGCCAGTCTCTTAATGTGTCCAAGAATCAGCATCCAAATATTTTAGTTGTCTGCAAAGAGATTTGATTTTAGTGACTTCCTTAAAGTTTTCATTTCGTGTTTTAATTTTACTTACCAATTATTATAAGCAATTTCAATTGATTATTAAAAATTTCCACATTTTTTTATTTCTTCCACGAACTTTGTTGTTCAAAGTAGTATTGAAAACCATGTGTTTTTTTCGTCAACAAATAAGAACAAAAAAAAAAAACAAACAACAAAACTTTAAATATCTTAAACATTATTAGTAAACACTTTTGCATTGATAATTCGATTTCCTTCCTTTTGGTTCCTTCCTTTTATTAACATGCGAGCAATTTGAAATTAGGAACGTACTGGACCGCGTGTGAGAATTGATTTTCAGCAGAAGGAATTCACAAACTATCCATTTTAAACTGATAATAGCATATGAATTAAACTGACGATGTGATGCACATTTTCATCCAGAAGTTGTTGATTTCAACAATTTGTTGTTTTTAACAATTTTAATTGGTTGCACTTGTAATGTTTCTGGAAACTTTTTCTTGTCGATAAGCCACTCAATTTTCATTGGTCAGCTTCTTATTGTTTGCAAGAATGTAGCATCCAAAGATTTTAGTTTTCTGCAAAGAGATTTAAATTTAGTGACTTCTTTAAAGTGTTGATTTAATTTTTCGTATTGCCGTACCAATTATTATAAACTATTTGAAGCAGTTCCAGTTAATTGTCCACCTTTTTTCATTGTTCAGCTTTTTAATGTTTTCAAGAACGTAGAATCCATAATTTTAGTTTTCTGCAAAGAGATATACATTTAGTGACTTCCTTAAAGTTTTATTTCATTTTTTAGTTTCACTTACCTATTTTTATATACTATTTGGTTATTTGTCTAAAATTTTCCATTTTTTTTATTTCTTGCAATTGACCACGAACTTCGTTGCACAAATAAGTATTGAAAACCACATGGTTTTTTCGTTGCATTTTAGGGTAGTGTTTTGTCAAAGTTTTCTCATATCATCTTCAACACCTTTTCAAAGATTTCGTCAACATTTTGGCAAATTGGAAGTAATTCGCAAACAATTTGAAGATGTATTGCAGATGAGCTATTTCAAGTCAAGTTGAATTTATGTTGAAAATTATATTTACCCTCAAACTGAAAAGTTGTTCCATTTGAAAAACGCTCATTTTGTGTTTATTGGGGTGGTTCCATCAACTATCAATGATATCTGCTAAGCCGTTAAGGACTAAAATAAAACAGAGTACTCGTTTATCCAGGATATCTCCAAAAATATGCAACACTGTCATCAGCTGTTTAAAAACAATCACAGAAAAGAAGTGAAATCTTGCATTTTTAATGTATGAAATGCTTCAATTAGTAGTAAATATTTACTGCTGCGATTATTTATGACACTGTATCACTTTGAATTTCATGTTTTTCGATAAAATAGTCACAATAAATTGCTATTGTGAATCGAAGAAGCGTCACTTTATCCAAATACAATCTGGCAACATCGGGGCGACTTGCACTGATGAGATGTTCTGGATAGAACACCAGTGCAACGATGTTCTGGATAGCCCATACAAATGTTGCATCCAGTGCAAAAAGAAAACAGCCCTTATGTCAATTTACATTACAATTTAAAATTTTTTATAGGTAATGTTTGTATACCAATGACATATGGTTATTAGGTTGCAATTATGTGGTGAAACTACAGAACCCAATTCAATATATACTTGCCAGAAATTTCTTCCTTAAGCCTCTAGATATAAATTCAGATCGACTTAGGCTCGTCCTATGCTTAATACTATAAAAATAGCTCGCTTGCCGTAAAAAGTATTTGTGTTGGTTGGTGTATGAAGCCTGCAATTCTTATGAAACTTTTGTAATATTCCTTTTTTATAAATCGGTGCGATACTTACCTGAAGGCAACTTCGTTTCTATGGGATAAACTTTATTCAATGTATTGCGGACTATTATCAAGTAAACCCAATAAACACAGGATGAGCGTTTTTCAAATGCAACAACTTTTCAGTTTGAGGGTAACTATAATTATCAACATAAATTCAACTTGACTTGAAACAGCTCATATTCAATACATCTTCAAATTGTTTGCGAATTACTTCCAATTTGCCAAAATGTTGACGAAATCTTTGAAAAGGGGTTGAAGATAATATGAGAAAACTTTGACAAAACACTACCCTAAAATGCAACGAAAAAACCATCCCAATAAACACAGGATGAGCGTTTTTCAAATGCAACAACTTTTTAGTTTGAGGGTAACTATAATTATCAACATAAATTCAACTTGACTTGAAACAGCTCATATTCAATACATCTTCAAATTGTTTGCCAATTACTTCCAATTTGCCAAAATGTTGAGGAAATCTTTGAAAAGGGGTTGAAAATAATATGAGAAAACTTTGACAAAACACTACCCTAAAATGCAACGAAAAAACCATGTGGTTTTCAATACTTGTTTGTGCAACGAAGTTCGTGGTCAATTTAAAGAAATAAAAAACATTTTAGACAAAAAACTGAATTTACTCCAAATAGTTTCTAATAATACGTAAGTGAAAATAAAAAAATGATATGAAACTTTAAGGAAGACACTAAATTATATCTCTTTGCCGAAAACTAAAATTATGGATTTTACGTTCTTTAAAACATTAAAAAGCTGACCGATGAAAAAATGTTGGACAAGTAACTCGAACTGCTTCAAATAGTTTATAATAATTGGTAAGTCGATATGAAAAATTAAATCAACACTTTAGAGAAGTCACTAAATTTAAATCTCATTGCAGAAAACTAAAATATTTGGATGCTACATTCTTGGAAACATTAAGAGGTTGACCAATGAAAAATGATGGTGGCTTATCGAAAAGAGAAAGTTTCCATAAATCAAAGTACAATGAATTAAACTTGGTATTTATGCTCTCCATATCAACTACTGGGTGATAATTCGCATCACGCCTATAGTTTAATTTACATCGCATCATCGGTTTAATTTGATATTTTGTGAATTGAAATTGCTGGAAATTTATTCTAACTCTCTAGTCATCAAGTTCCTTGCTAATTTCCCGAATTTTAATGAGTTTTACAACAATTTTGTGACACCAACGTTCTTGAGGAATTTTGTGGTTTTCAATACATTTTGTGCCACGAAGTACGTGGTCAGTTATTTTTATTGACATAAAACTGAAATTAATCCAAAACGGTAATTATAATTGGTAAGTCAAAATAAAAAGTGAAATGAAAACGTAATGGAAATCACAAAACTCGATTGTTTTGCAGAAAACTAAAATCATTGGATGTTATATTCTTGGAAGATGTTGACCGGTGAAAAAATGAGGAAGGAAACAACAAAGAAAAGATTCCAGAAAACTTGCAAAGTGCAACCAATTAAAACAAAGTGCAACAGTTCCTAAATCAAGAACTTCTGGATGAAAATGTGAATAACATAAATTTACATTCCGTCATCAGTTTGATATTTTGTGAATTCCTCTTGATGGAATCTATTCTAACACGCAGGCCAGCAAGTTCCTCGATAGTTATTATTTGAAATTGTCAGCATATTAATTAATAATTAATTAATTAATAGTTATGTGACACCAACATTATGGGGGAAATTATACATGAAGAATGTTTAAGTTATTTAAAGTTGTATTGATAGTTTTAGTTATTAATACCTTTAATAAGATAATTATGTTTTGATTGGTATTATAACATATTATTATTTTTTTATATTGTTAATGTTATTTTTAATATTATTATATTTTTTAACGAAAAAAATTAATAAAATGTACAAAATCACTAGAAATTTAGTGTTGACTTTCAGTAAGAACTGGGATTGACTTTCATGCAAATTGTGGTTAGAAAATATTCGCAGCAATATTAGTTTTTAATTTGTCTCACATTGAAAACTGTTTGAGAAATTATTGAGTAGCAATGCATTTCAATTTGAGGATTACAATTGAGAGATTATTGCTATTGTGTTGAATTTTACTGTTGAGGGTAATGTCTGTTTTTTGTTGAGAACGCGATTTTCTCAACAATTTCTCAACTTGAATATTACCCTAATCCTTTGAAAAAATGTTTGAAAAATTATTGCATTTTAGTATTTTTCAAACGTTTGTGTTTATTGGGAATGCTGTTCTCTGTTTTGCAAATTTTGTAACGTCAGAAGTTTGCTTAAATTGAGTTTACAAGTCTCTTTTTACTAAAATTGTACCTGTCATGAACTTCGTATAGCGCAAGAGACATTTCAACAATTTTTAAATCCAATTTTTTCTTTCAACATATGAAATTTTCATAAACAAGAGAAAAAAATTAATTATTTTTAATAAATTTTCTTAAATTTGACAAAAATTATTAACTTATTTGTAGCATGTTGCATTTAGAAAACTATTTTAGTTAAAATTTTCTAAATAAAACCTACATTTTCTTCCACGGTGCGTTCACTTTTTTTTTGGTGTACCATTTACCATGTCGATATTGATATAAATATTTATTTGTTGCAACAACTATTATTTATTATTGTTGCAAATCCCCTCCTATAATCGAACTAAGATTCTATTAGTATACTCAACTTTTGGTTGTACCAACCATATGTTGATTCCCATTATGTACGTCTCACTATGCTGGTGGTTAGCTCAACAATTTTATGCAGCATAAAACCAAATTTATCGCCATTGGTTATTGTAACCAATTGAATGGTTATGGGAATTTTTTTTTAATCCTGTGAACTTTTTTATGGTCGTGTTGGATGTATAATGGTTTATAATTTTTTTAAGTAAATTTAATGTAATTCTTTATTTTGAGTATCCCTGTAACCGTATATGGCCATTTCGGCTTGGTTGTAAAATGAGTTAAATAAAAAAATAAAATAAAATAACCAAAACATTGTTCTTGTAACAAAAAATAAGTTACTGACAGCATTTCATCATTGTAATGATCGAGTTACAAGTTGCAAGTTACATGTTTTAGCGTCTATAAGGCAGTGCTTTTATTCTGGAAAAATATTTGAAAAACTACCAAACCAAACCTATGTCGAAATTGGTTTAGTTTTCTTTCTTTTTTAATTAATAAAACGAAACAATAGGTTCTTTTGTATTTTATTTAGTTTTTGCTTTCACATACGACAAGATTTTAGAAATATGAGAAATATGGTAGAAATATGAGTGTACACATTATTTAGTATACCATTAAATATAATCAAAAAGAAATTAATAAAAATTAAAAGTATTAAAATGATAAAAATAAAAAAACATAAATGAATATGTATCGTGAAATTTACAATTTAATTTTAATCAACAAAAACAAACGGGAATTAAGTTAAAAATAACAAGGATAGTAATAGCAATAATAGAAATAGAAGATAAGATATATTTCCATTGAATTGGATTTGAGGGGACAGTGAGTTCCATAGACGAATTGTTTAAGGGAAATTTTTCCATGAAACTATTGCCCACAAGTTTGAAGAATATACTACGAAAATTTATTAAGTGGACCGTATTTTGCGAATTTCCAATTTTCTAGAATTGACCTTTACTATATTCTCTAAAATCAGGATGCCACCAAGGAAGTACTTCGTATTGAATTATATTATTATATTTCCATCTTATTTCTTGATCTACAGAAATGAAATCTATTATTAAAATTTTCGATTCTTTTTCTTTTGTGTCGCGAACACTATTTAATCGTATCACAGAGCAGGAATTGGAACGAAGAAATTCCGTAGGAAATGGTATAAAACGATTAGAGAATATTACAAGAATATTAGCTCCTTCATTAGTAGAAACCTTCCCAATAAACACAAACGTTTGAAAAATGCTAGATTTCAACAATTTTTCAAACATTTTTTCAAAGGATTAGGGTAATATTCAAGTTGAGAAATTGTTGAGAAAATCGCGTTCTCAACAAAAAACAGACATTACCCTCAACAGTGAAATTCAACACATTAGCAATAATATCTCAAGTGTTATCCTCAAATTGAAATGCATCGCTACTCAATGATTTGTCAAACAATTTTCGATGCGAGTCAAATTCAAAATAAACATCGTTGCAAATACTTTTCAACCTAAATTTGTATGAATGATATCCCCACTTCGAATTGAAAGTCAAAGCCAAAATTCTATGAATTTTGTATAATTTATTCATTTTCATCAAAATAAAATATATAATAATACACTACAATACATAATACACTACAATACCAATTGATAAATAATAATCTTATTAAACATATCAACAAATAAGAACCAAAAACAAACAACAAAACTTTAAATATCTTAAACATTATTAGTAAACACTTTTGCATTGGTAATTCGATTTCCTTCCTTTTGGTGTCATAAAACAGAATTAAAATTTATTAACATGCGGGCAATTTGAAATTAGGAACGTACTGGACCGCGTGTTAGAATTGATTTCCAGCAGAAGGAATTCACAAAATATCCACTTTAAACTGATAATAGCATATGAATTAAACTGACGATGTGATGCACATTTTCATCCAGAAGTTGTTGATTTCAACAATTTGTTGGTTTAACAATTTTAATTGGTTGCACTTGTAATGTTTCTGGAAACTTTTTCTTGTCGATAAGCCACTCATTTTTCATTGGTCAGCTTCTTATTGTTTGCAAGAATGTAGCATCTAAAGATTTTAGTTTTCGGCAAAGAGATTTAAATTTAGTGACTTCTCTAAAGTGTTGATTTAATTTTTCATATTCACGTACCAATTATTATAGAATTGATTTCAAGGAGAAGGAATTCACAAAATATCCACTTTAAACTGATAATAGCATATGAATTAAACTGACGATGTGATGCACATTTTCATCCAGAAGTTGTTGATTTCAACAATTTGTTGTTTTAACAATTTTAATTGGTTGCACTTGTAATGTTTCTGGAAACTTTTTCTTGTCGATAAGCCACTCATTTTTCATTGGTCAGCTTCTTATTGTTTGCAAGAATGTAGCATCTAAAGATTTTAGTTTTCGGCAAAGAGATTTAAATTTAGTGACTTCTCTAAAGTGTTGATTTAATTTTTCATATTGACGTACCAATTATTATAAACTATTTGAAGCAGTTCCAGTTAATTGTCCACCATTTTTTCATCGGTCACCTTTTTAATATTTTCAAGAACGTAGAATCCATAATTTTAGTTTTCTGCAATGAGATATACATTTAGTGACTTCCTTAAAGTTTTATTTCATTTTTTATTTTCACTTACCTATTTTTATAAACTATTTGGTTATTTGTCTAAAATTTTCCATTTGTTTTATTTCTTGCAATTGACCACGAACTTCGTTGCACAAATAAGTATTGAAAACCACATGGTTTTTTCGTTGCATTTTAGGGTAGTGTTTTGTCAAAGTTTTCTCATATTATCTTCAACACCTTTTCAAAGATTTCGTCAACATTTTGGCAAATTGGAAGTAATTCGCAAACAATTTGAAGATGTATTGAAGATGAGCTATTTCAAGTCAAGTTGAATTTATGTTGAAAATTATATTTACCCTCAAACTGAAAAGTTGTTGCATTTGAAAAACGCTCATCCTGTGTTTATTGGGTTAGATGATTCATCCAAAGGGTTAGTTGAGACATATTCGTTATTATCCTCTTCATCGGCTGTTATGTATGTTGTGGTATACTTTGTGTCAGTAGGTGGCGTGTAGGAGAAACTATAAGCACCTGCTGACGATACTTTCGAACCCGTGAATGCCGGTCGTGGTACGCTAATTTGGTCCTCGGCTTAGCTTCAGCCATCGTGGTGTCCTTGGCGATCACGAGTTTGGTGCCATACAGTAACAAAAAAAAAACTGAAATCGTACCACTAGTTATATTCACTATGCTTCATCTGATTGATCCCAATTCATGACTGTTGACATGTCTTGCGAGGATTCGGTTGGCAGTGAATCCCCTATTTATCCCACCCTATGAGTTGCTCTCCAAGCAAACTCCCTTAGACACCTCCATGCCTTAATGAGGGCCCCCAAAAATACCATGACTTTGTTCAAATCCCGCTCTACATTACCTCACGCTCAGCTCACTCAGAAATCATGACCATAGCCATATTCATATTAATATAATTCATTCATAACACATTTATTTTATAACATTAGAAATTAATAAATTCACTTTAGCATAGTTCTTGATAATTCACAGAAATTGAATTCAAATAGAAATGTATACGATGATTGATTGGACAAAGTATTATTGAGTTATAATAGATGCATAAATATGATCCAATAAAATATATGTCATACGAACAATTAGGGTTTCTTATATTTGAAATTCACAATAGCGTAGTTTTCTTTAGCACTACCGTAGAGTGAGACACGATCCAGATTAATAAAAAAAGCTATTTTCAACAAGTGGACCGTATTGCGGTAATCCAATATTGGAATAGAAATTAAATTTATCTAAGCATCGTAAGGCGAAATGGATTTCCCTAGAGACAATTTCGACATGAGCCTCAAAGTCTGCTACACATCTCAATGGTTGATATTAGATCCAAATTAGATTTGGCATAAGGCAGAAATAAGCTTAAGGATTGTTCTTTTCCTTTTAATCGGCTGCAAGTGTCAAAGCAAACGAAATGTCACTAAAGAAATCAATTCCTTAGGGTTTAATATCTTTATGAATGGTGGCTCACTCTTCGAGTAAGTAATATTAGCTTATACCGGCTTTCCGTCGGTTAACGTGTAAAAAATAAGCACTAGTGTAATATAGACTTAGGTATGGCTTTGTATAATACGCAAATTTATGAAAGAGCCTAAAAGTGTGTTGTAGTTCTTTTTTTATAATTTGTTCTGATTACGTTTAGGGTAGATTCAGATAACGTTTCAACAAAACAAAACTTAAGGTTCTTTAATAAATCTGTGTTGAGTTTATGAAAAGTTGTATTTAGAATAATCAGATTATTATCTTAGAGAGTAATATTTATGAAATCAATTGACATATGACTCAAGCAAGTTATATTGGACTTATACTGGCTTTCTTTCGGTTTATACGTAAATAAAAAAAGATGACACTAGTGTGCTGTAGGTGAAAATATGACTTAAGATTATTAACAGATCTGTAGAAGAGCCTAAAAGCGTATTCTATTGTTTGTTGTGATTATATTCAAACTAACCGCAGAGGGTGTTTCAAATAAATACAACTTAAAAATTTTTTTTTTCATCAAACCTGTTCAGTATTTAAGACCTTATAATATCCTTAGAAAAATAGATGAATTGTCTTAAAGACTACCAGCTTCTAGAACATTGACTTAAGTTATTAAAGCTATATATTAACTATACTATATTAAAATCATATAAAAAGAGTCAAAGCTATCCTATTCGGTATACGAGCTGACAAGACAAGTACGTAATGATATTGAAAACCACAATTTAGTAAATGAACGAAAGCTTGTTAAGTCACTTATAAAAGTAGAAGAAAGAGAAAAAAATTTACCCTACCTAAAATCGATCGATCTTATTGGGCTGTTATGGTTTTGTTTTGGAATTTTTCTAAAATCATACGTGTCTGCCTCATCAAAGAAAATGTAACCACAATTACTTAAAAGTCGGAATTAAGAAAAAATATGTATACGTAAATATAACCACAATTACTAATAGTGAAAATATATATGTATAATGGGACTATTTAAATACGATATTATAGAATATGATTAAACATCCTAGTCATCTCCACATACACGTACTTCGCACGGCCGGCACTTTTGACGGTCGACGGTCGTGCTGATACATGCAGGTTTTGGCAACCAGTCTGTCCCGCCCTGTACTTAACCTGGATGATAAATTGCGAGGATGATGGTGGTTAGAAAATCCGAAATACAAGATTGGAAAATTGCTCTGCTGAAACAACACTGGACGATGGCGAGTAGTATCCAGGCTTGTGTGGAATTGCCTTAATGAGAGTAAGCAGCATTCAGTTGTGTAGTTAAGGTTAACCTCTTCCCGATTGATGGTGGTGAATAAACATGCGACGAAATAAAGGTGATTGATGGGCAAACTTGTTGCAAACTTCTGGGGGTGTTGGACACGTGGTTTTTGCCTGTACTAGTTGTGGCCAGCTTTCTTAGATGGTGAGTTCATTTAACATCGATGGCCAAATACCGCATGCAGAATTGAAATGGGCTGTAGTTTTGTATAAAACAAACTTGCTTAGATTATATCCTTCCCACAGCAGAACTGGAAGACAGCGTAGTTTCTGAGCAAATTGTTATCGCAGTCGTCGATGTTTTGTTTGTAACTGGGGTTGATCAAACGTTCACAATAACCAACAGACGACTCACTTCAAAATGTATTTAAACTGTGAAAATGTTCTCATGCTAACGTTGCTGTACCAGAAGGCAATTCAACGTACTGATGGCTGACGCGTAATGCAATCGCCCCCGCAAACGCGGTTATGTCACTGCAATAGGGGTTGGGGTGAATACCGTTGTGTTGACGACAACGTGCTCAAAAGGGTTTCTTTGCAACGGGTGGGGAATGCCAAAGTTAATTTTCCGCCAAAATTCTTGGTGCCGCGGCTGGCAAAAAAGATGGTGTGATTGCCAATAATCTGCACTCCAGACCAAAACAATTCCGTCGCCTTTGCAAATTGGAGGACGATAGATGTCCAACGTGGTTTCTTTTCTTGTATGCTCACAAAATTCAAGTCGGCGAGTCTTAACGGGTAGTGAAAACCGTGCCTCCAAGCTGGGCTTATGCGTGATGGTATAGACAGCAATTGTAATTATATGTGCAGTCCTCAAAAACTGTACATTCGATTTTTACTCGCGTGTTAAATTATTTCGGCTCCATTGATAGTCCTCACTTACCAGCAAAAACGCAAAAAGTAAATTGGAATTCGCAAACTATCAAGTAAGAAACTTCCCGCTTCCATTACCGGGTGGCCAGATCGCCAAAAATGCAATCCTAATATACGGAAGCAGACTCAACCCAATATGGGGTTCACACTACGATAAGCATGGATTTATTGTCCGATAAATTCACGCAATTTGTCGTAACCAAAACTCCACATAACAAACCCGATCAGTTTGCCGAAAGCCGGACGAAGGTGAACTGAATCGGGAAGTCGATTCGTTACCGCTATCTACTGCCGACGTGGGGAAGAACTGCGACCCTGAGTCATGAAGACGGGCAAATGAATGTCTCTATTTCACCGGTGACATGTGTTGTAAATCTTTCGCATGATACACTCCTATTGGTCTGCCAGTTAGATCCTCAATTTCGTATAGATGTCTCCCGGTTTGTTTCACAACCCTGCATTTCACGAACTTCTTACACAGTTTTGCATTTATGTTCCTGGATGCATCGCTGAGTACGAAGTTTCTGCGCAATATCTCCTGGCCGGGAAGGAATCGGACTGTCCTCGTACGGGTATTGTATCTGGAGGCACTCTGTTCGTACGCGTTATGCAAGTTATCCTTCACCACACTCCGTAGCGCCTGCATCACGTCGCTCTTGGGCAAAATGTCAATATCCCCACTCTCCAATATTCCGAGCCTTTCTGCTAAATCATATGCACTGGCGTGAGTGATCATGTTCACCCCAAACAGTGCGAAATATGGTGAGAACCCTATGGAAGTATGCATAGTCGACCTTAACGAACACTCTACCGCAGACAAATGTTGGTCCCAATTGCGTTGATCTTCGGCTATATATGCTCGGATGGCAGATATAACCGACCGATTAGCTCTCTCGGACGCATTTGCCTGAGGAGAGTATACCGCATTTCGCATATGTTTACAACCATACCTCCTGAGGAAACCAGAAAATTCACTAGAGGTAAACTGTTTTCCATTATCTGAGTGTACCACTTGGGGCACCCCAAATTTATGGAAAACTTCCTCTTCCAAAAACCTCACGACCGATGCCGACGTCGCGTTGCGCAAGGGCTTCAACAACACGAACCTCGTAAGATGATCCAAAACGATGAGGATAAAAGCATTGCCCGATTTGGACCGTGGAAATGGTCCCAGAAAATCTATAAAGATTTTCTGCCACGGTCGATGGATTATCGTCTCCGCCCCCATAGGTGGGCGTAAAATCCTATTCGTTGCTTTTACCTCCTTACACAAAACGCAATTGTTGATATACGACCTGACCTCGGCCGCCATTTTAGGCCAATAAAAATACTGCCGAAGACCTGCTACTGTCTTGCCCATACCACAATGTGACCTGATAGTCGGCTCATGCGCGTTGGCTATTAGTCCAGTCGTAAGTTCAGGCGGTACCCAGAGCTTCCAAGAAAAATCTTCGTGTATCACATTTCCATCCGATGGTAATGTCTTCCTATACACGAAGGATCCCTCGATCTTCAAATCGGGTAGTCTGCCCTCATTCGCAACCACATGCTTCCTCAGCTCCGCGTATTCCTCACTATGGAAAGCTGGAGATCCCAAATCAATAAGAGGCTTCTCGTCCACGAACATATTCACCTCGTCCAAGTTCAATCGAGACAATGTGTCCGCTACAACGTTCTGGCTACCTTTCCTGTGTTCGATATCGAAATCGTAGCTCTGAAGTTGAAGGCTCCACCTAGCAAGTCTTCCACTTAACTCCTTCTGACTCATCAGCCATTTTAGAGCACTGTGATCTGTGACCACGGTGAATTCCATGAGTTCGATGAAGGGCCGGAACTTTTTAATCGCGCTCACTACAGCTAAGCACTCACGCTCAGTAACGGTGTAGTTACGCTGCGCGCTTGTTAACTGCGCTGAGTGAAACGCGATTGGTCTTTCCAATCCTTCATCGTCCACCTGGTATAACACCGCGCCCACACCGAGATTCGAGGCGTCGCATTGCACGAAAAAGCGTCTTCTGAAGTCAGGATGAGTAAGTATCGGACTGCTGGTTAGAGCAGCTTTCATCCTATTGAAAGCGTCTACAGCTTCCGAATCGAACTCAAAACGTTTTGACTTCCTAAGGGTACGAGTGATAGGTGCTGATATAGTCGCATAATTTTGGATAAATCGACGGAACCATGAACAAAGTCCAAGAAATCGCCGCACATCCCGGGTACATTTTGGGATTGGAATTCTCATAATGCCATCAATCTTATCATGATCGGCCTTGAGCTTTCCTCCTCCAACAATGTATCCAAGATATCGCAACTCTTTCTGACAAAATCGAGACTTCTTCAGGTTTATGGTCAGTTTTGCATTCGACAATAAATCCCCGACTCTGCGCAACAGATACATATGTGTATCGAAATCAGCAGACACCACCAGCAAATCATCCAAATACACGAAAACACGCTGTCGCAGTTCCGGCACGATCACCTTATCCATTAACCGGCATAACCGTTGGGCTGCATTACACAGGCCAAACGGCATGACAGTAAATTGATAGTGTGGTCGTCCAGGAACTGTGAAAGCGGTTTTCGGTCTACTCTCTTCCGAAAGTGGGATTTGCCAGAAGGCGTCCTTGAGATCGATACTGGATATAAAATATGTATCCTGCAATCTCCCAAGCAAAGCATCAATGTATGGGAGTGGATACGCGTCCTTTACCGTTTTCTCGTTGAGTTTACGAGCGTCCAAGCATAGCCTGTTCTTCTCCCCTCGGCGAACCAAAGTAACAGGAGAATTCCAGGGACTATTGCTGACCTCAATGACTCCTAAACTCAACATTCTGTCCAACTCCGCATACATTAATTTCTCCACTGCGGGTGAGACCGGGTAGTGTCTTTGCTTGACTGGAATAGCATCTGATGTATCTATCACATGCTCTTCCATCCAAGTTTTGCCAAGACCACACGTCTCAAAATCCAAAAAATGCGACTTAGCCTTCTCCAATGCCCTAATCTGTCCCTCCGAAAGGGCATGCATATTGTCGTCGGCCGTAGCAATTTCTGAAGACATACTACAGATAAGTTTCGGAGCTACCGAAAACAATCTCCAGAAATCGACGCCACAATACATATGATTCTCCAATGTAGGGACCAAATAAACATCCATCGTATGAACCTGATCGTCGTATGAGAGCCTAACTGACACCTTGCCCACACACGAAGCTCTTTCGCCATTTGCAGTACCAACGCTGCACTTGAAGACCGGCGTGACGTGTAAATTCAATTCCTTGACCAAAGATTCGCAGTTCTTTCCTAGTACGGTTACCGTAGCACCACTATCGAATAGTGCTACCACCTTTTTACCATTTACTAACACCTCTCGAAACGGACGCGGGTCAAAACAAGGTGCACCAGCTAACCTTGCCGACGCAATCTCTTGCCTACGCAAACGCCTTTTCCTATATCTCTCTCTCGCACCAAGTATCCTCTTTGAAACCCCCGGTGATGTAATCTCGGAATTAAAAATACGTTGCCTAACCTGCAAATAGTTTGCTAATCTAACATGAAATGGTCTCCTAATATCGGGTCTCGTATACCGTATAATCTCATCAGAAGTCCGAATAGAATTATCTATAACAGGAGCGGTAGTACAAATCGAAGATTGGGTGGGGTTTAATCCATTTTGGGGCTCAAACGTGACTCCCCCTTGCCCACGTTCCCCTGGGAGTTTCCCTGCTGGCATTGAATGCATTGTGGGGAAGTCACATCCGGTGCCCCACAACGGTAACAAAATAGTGTCCTCTGCACCGAAGTGCACTTTCTAAAAGTGTGGCCTGTATCGCCACAATTCCAGCATTTTATACTCCCACCCGCCGAAATATTCTTGCTACCCTGTCTCAATCGAATTTCATCAACCTGATCACCTGTCTCATCATCATAAATCTCACTTATATTCCTTGTCGGATTACCCCGAATCCTCGACTGCAAATCTCTCTCGAGCAAATCCTCGGCCTTTCGGCACTCAGATCGAAGGTGCTCCACCGTATAGATTTGCACTCCAAATATCATATGAGCCAACTTTGGCCTTAAGCCTGATCTAATAATATCGACAACCTCGAAATCCTGTAACGGCTTCGATAGCTTATTCCTAAGACTGGATATGTTGTCGATGAACTGAGCTGCCTTTTCATCCCTTCCTTGCTTTCTGTCCATGATTTGTCTCAACACCTCTACATTGGATTGGTATCTCCGAAACTCACGTATCATATCAGCCTTAAGATTGTCCAGGGTCAAATCAGGGTATAATTGTATCCTGTCCCAGTACCATTGGTTTGGGCGGCCCTCTAAAAGATGGTGAAAGCCATCCACCAACTCCTGATCTGGGACCTGATAACTACTCTGCATCCTACTAACCCTGAATATGAATTCCTCAACGGAAGGAGTCCTAGAAGTGGCATCGAATTTAATTCCCCATTTGCCAATGAATGGATATCTCGGGCCCTGATGCTGACCGTTGGGAGAAGGAGATGATCCGTCGCCGGCAGCCTGTCTGGGAACTGAATTATTCGTCGCCCTTTGTCTATTATGACCCGTCTGTTCCCTACTTGGTGGCATATCACGTGGCCAATTAATACCAGGAGAAGAATTATCAGAATTATTGGCAGCGTTGGAGGGATTCGAGATAGCCAACTTTACCGCCTCAGCAATGGCCATTTTCATCTCCGATCGCATGAGTTCCATCATGGATGTTTGAGCCTGAGACACGGCCGCCTCCATAACCTCAAAAAATCCAGTACTGCTGAGGCCACCCATAGTATTGTTCCCATTCCCGGGATCCGTACGAGGACTATACGATGGTTGAGATACAGAACTCTCCTGACGCCTATCACCTACTAACGCCCCCTGGTCGCTGTTACCATTAGAAAGGTTCGGTGAATCCACCGCGTGATCACGAGAACTGCCCCGATCTACATCACCATTCACTACATTGTCAACGGCCAACGAATTCCGTCCGTTACGGATATTGACGTAAGCCCCCTGGCCCCGATATCGGGCAGCGCCAGAAAAATGTGGCTCATCAGATTCCGCCATAATGAATAATATCAATACCCGATGAGTAAATATAAGTGAAACCGAAATTCTATTATTCTATTTTAGGCGGCTAAAAAAAAGAAATCTATAAGTCGTACGGAAAATGTCAATTGTAACTGTCGTTAATTCAGAATAATATCATAAAGCTTATGCGGTAATCAGAAACGAAAATTGTACAAAGTCATGATATTGCAAAACATTCAACTACATTAATCACAATACAGATCAACAAATAAGCATAGTAAACTTGATCAATATTCTGCCGCGATTGAGGTACGCATATGACGGTATCCTCAAGACACAGTAAAATTCAAGCTTTCAAAATCCTCTGGAAGCAAATACAAATGAGAGTGTACTCAGATGAAGACACCAAAATAATCCGAAGTCAAAAAAAAAGAAAAAACACAATCCAAGATTCATCGCATTAGAGTGAAGTCATGAAAACTTCCCAGTCTAGTCGTATGATATCTGAATTTGTCAATTGAAACAGAAATTAGTCTGTAACAGAAAGAATATAGACAAACTACTTGGGTCGCATCGCAATAGATGGACGTCATAGAAACTTCCACTCTAGACTTATGAGACCCGCAATCGATTGTCTTGACATTTACTCGAGATTGAGCAAATATCAACCGCACGTTGAACAAACGTCGGCCTTGTTACGTTGGGCGCCATTCTTTTGTTATGTATGTTGTGGTATACTTTGTGTCAGTAGGTGGCGTGTAGGAGAAACTATAAGCACCTGCTGACGATACTTTCGAACCCGTGAATGCCGGTCGTGGTACGCTAATTTGGTCCTCGGCTTAGCTTCAGCCATCGTGGTGTCCTTGGCGATCACGAGTTTGGTGCCATACAGTAACAAAAAAAAAAACTGAAATCGTACCACTAGTTATATTCACTATGCTTCATCTGATTGATCCCAATTCATGACTGTTGACATGTCTTGCGAGGATTCGGTTGGCAGTGAATCCCCTATTTATCCCACCCTATGAGTTGCTCTCCAAGCAAACTCCCTTAGACACCTCCATGCCTTAATGAGGGCCCCCAAAAATACCATGACTTTGTTCAAATCCCGCTCTACATTACCTCACGCTCAGCTCACTCAGAAATCATGACCATAGCCATATTCATATTAATATAATTCATTCAGAACACATTTATTTTATAACATTAGAAATTAATAAATTCACTTTAGCATAGTTCTTGATAATTCACAGAAATTGAATTCAAATAGAAATGTATACGATGATTGATTGGACAAAGTATTATTGAGTTATAATAGATGCATAAATATGATCCAATAAAATATATGTCATACGAACAATTAGGGTTTCTTATATTTGAAATTCACAATAGCGTAGTTTTCTTTAGCACTACCGTAGAGTGAGACACGATCCAGATTAATAAAAAAAGCTATTTTCAACAAGTGGACCGTATTGCGGTAATCCAATATTGGAATAGAAATTAAATTTATCTAAGCATCGTAAGGCGAAATGGATTTCCCTAGAGACAATTTCGACATGAGCCTCAAAGTCTGCTACACATCTCAATGGTTGATATTAGATCCAAATTAGATTTGGCATAAAGGCCGGTACTATGTTCATTCTTGCGAAAAATTTTTATGGAAACCATTATTTCGCACATAGAAAGCGGCGTTTTTTTAGGTAGCTTGGAGCGCTATTTTACAGGGAGCGATATTGGATTAAGTTGGTGGTGTTGCTTGTTTTTACAAAATAACATTTTATTTTTCCTTGGGCAATTGATCTGCTATTCCTTTGATCCTTTGTATAGTTTCGGAACAAAAATATGGTCCGTGTCTGATTTATAAACCCGCACAAATAGTTTTTAATAAATAAATTATTTCTTAATTCGCATTGCAAATGGCGCCGTGCTATAACGTCACTTTTTCAACACGAAAAAACAAAGTATCACAAATGGAAAAAATTTCGCAAATTTTTCGCATTTTTTGGTTTTGTATGGAGTTTCAACGCGAAAACCGAACAGAGTACCGGCCTTAAGGCAGAAATAAGCTTAAGGATTGTTCTTTTCCTTTTAATCGGCTGCAAGTGTCAAAGCAAACGAAATGTCACTAAAGAAATCAATTCCTTAGGGTTTAATATCTTTATGAATGGTGGCTCACTCTTCGAGTAAGTAATATTAGCTTATACCGGCTTTCCGTCGGTTAACGTGTAAAAAATAAGCACTAGTGTAATATAGACTTAGGTATGGCTTTGTATAATACGCAAATTTATGAAAGAGCCTAAAAGTGTGTTGTAGTTCTCTTTTTTTATAATTTGTTCTGATTACGTTTAGGGTAGATTCAGATAACGTTTCAACAAAACAAAACTTAAGGTTCTTTAATAAATCTGTGTTGAGTTTATGAAAAGTTGTATTTAGAATAATCAGATTATTATCTTAGAGAGTAATATTTATGAAATCAATTGACATATGACTCAAGCAAGTTATATTGGACTTATACTGGCTTTCTTTCGGTTTATACGTAAATAAAAAAAGATGACACTAGTGTGCTGTAGGTGAAAATATGACTTAAGATTATTAACAGATCTGTAGAAGAGCCTAAAAGCGTATTCTATTGTTTGTTGTGATTATATTCAAACTAACCGCAGAGGGTGTTTCAAATAAATACAACTTAAAAATTTTTTTTTTCATCAAACCTGTTCAGTATTTAAGACCTTATAATATCCTTAGAAAAATAGATGAATTGTCTTAAAGACTACCAGCTTCTAGAACATTGACTTAAGTTATTAAAGCTATATATTAACTATACTATATTAAAATCATATAAAAAGAGTCAAAGCTATCCTATTCGGTATACGAGCTGACAAGACAAGTACGTAATGATATTGAAAACCACAATTTAGTAAATGAACGAAAGCTTGTTAAGTCACTTATAAAAGTAGAAGAAAGAGAAAAAAATTTACCCTACCTAAAATCGATCGATCTTATTGGGCTGTTATGGTTTTGTTTTGGAATTTTTCTAAAATCATACGTGTCTGCCTCATCAAAGAAAATGTAACCACAATTACTTAAAAGTCGGAATTAAGAAAAAATATGTATACGTAAATATAACCACAATTACTAATAGTGAAAATATATATGTATAATGGGACTATTTAAATACGATATTATAGAATATGATTAAACATCCTAGTCATCTCCACATACACGTACTTCGCACGGCCGGCACTTTTGACGGTCGACGGTCGTGCTGATACATGCAGGTTTTGGCAACCAGTCTGTCCCGCCCTGTACTTAACCTGGATGATAAATTGCGAGGATGATGGTGGTTAGAAAATCCGAAATACAAGATTGGAAAATTGCTCTGCTGAAACAACACTGGACGATGGCGAGTAGTATCCAGGCTTGTGTGGAATTGCCTTAATGAGAGTAAGCAGCATTCAGTTGTGTAGTTAAGGTTAACCTCTTCCCGATTGATGGTGGTGAATAAACATGCGACGAAATAAAGGTGATTGATGGGCAAACTTGTTGCAAACTTCTGGGGGTGTTGGACACGTGGTTTTTGCCTGTACTAGTTGTGGCCAGCTTTCTTAGATGGTGAGTTCATTTAACATCGATGGCCAAATACCGCATGCAGAATTGAAATGGGCTGTAGTTTTGTATAAAACAAACTTGCTTAGATTATATCCTTCCCACAGCAGAACTGGAAGACAGCGTAGTTTCTGAGCAAATTGTTATCGCAGTCGTCGATGTTTTGTTTGTAACTGGGGTTGATCAAACGTTCACAATAACCAACAGACGACTCACTTCAAAATGTATTTAAACTGTGAAAATGTTCTCATGCTAACGTTGCTGTACCAGAAGGCAATTCAACGTACTGATGGCTGACGCGTAATGCAATCGCCCCCGCAAACGCGGTTATGTCACTGCAATAGGGGTTGGGGTGAATACCGTTGTGTTGACGACAACGTGCTCAAAAGGGTTTCTTTGCAACGGGTGGGGAATGCCAAAGTTAATTTTCCGCCAAAATTCTTGGTGCCGCGGCTGGCAAAAAAGATGGTGTGATTGCCAATAATCTGCACTCCAGACCAAAACAATTCCGTCGCCTTTGCAAATTGGAGGACGATAGATGTCCAACGTGGTTTCTTTTCTTGTATGCTCACAAAATTCAAGTCGGCGAGTCTTAACGGGTAGTGAAAACCGTGCCTCCAAGCTGGGCTTATGCGTGATGGTATAGACAGCAATTGTAATTATATGTGCAGTCCTCAAAAACTGTACATTCGATTTTTACTCGCGTGTTAAATTATTTCGGCTCAATTGATAGTCCTCACTTACCAGCAAAAACGCAAAAAGTAAATTGGAATTCGCAAACTATCAAGTAAGAAACTTCCCGCTTCCATTACCGGGTGGCCAGATCGCCAAAAATGCAATCCTAATATACGGAAGCAGACTCAACCCAATATGGGGTTCACACTACGATAAGCATGGATTTATTGTCCGATAAATTCACGCAATTTGTCGTAACCAAAACTCCACATAACAAACCCGATCAGTTTGCCGAAAGCCGGACGAAGGTGAACTGAATCGGGAAGTCGATTCGTTACCGCTATCTACTGCCGACGTGGGGAAGAACTGCGACCCTGAGTCATGAAGACGGGCAAATGAATGTCTCTATTTCACCGGTGACATGTGTTGTAAATCTTTCGCATGATACACTCCTATTGGTCTGCCAGTTAGATCCTCAATTTCGTATAGATGTCTCCCGGTTTGTTTCACAACCCTGCATTTCACGAACTTCTTACACAGTTTTGCATTTATGTTCCTGGATGCATCGCTGAGTACGAAGTTTCTGCGCAATATCTCCTGGCCGGGAAGGAATCGGACTGTCCTCGTACGGGTATTGTATCTGGAGGCACTCTGTTCGTACGCGTTATGCAAGTTATCCTTCACCACACTCCGTAGCGCCTGCATCACGTCGCTCTTGGGCAAAATGTCAATATCCCCACTCTCCAATATTCCGAGCCTTTCTGCTAAATCATATGCACTGGCGTGAGTGATCATGTTCACCCCAAACAGTGCGAAATATGGTGAGAACCCTATGGAAGTATGCATAGTCGACCTTAACGAACACTCTACCGCAGACAAATGTTGGTCCCAATTGCGTTGATCTTCGGCTATATATGCTCGGATGGCAGATATAACCGACCGATTAGCTCTCTCGGACGCATTTGCCTGAGGAGAGTATACCGCATTTCGCATATGTTTACAACCATACCTCCTGAGGAAACCAGAAAATTCACTAGAGGTAAACTGTTTTCCATTATCTGAGTGTACCACTTGGGGCACCCCAAATTTATGGAAAACTTCCTCTTCCAAAAACCTCACGACCGATGCCGACGTCGCGTTGCGCAAGGGCTTCAACAACACGAACCTCGTAAGATGATCCAAAACGATGAGGATAAAAGCATTGCCCGATTTGGACCGTGGAAATGGTCCCAGAAAATCTATAAAGATTTTCTGCCACGGTCGATGGATTATCGTCTCCGCCCCCATAGGTGGGCGTAAAATCCTATTCGTTGCTTTTACCTCCTTACACAAAACGCAATTGTTGATATACGACCTGACCTCGGCCGACATTTTAGGCCAATAAAAATACTGCCGAAGACCTGCTACTGTCTTGCCCATACCACAATGTGACCTGATAGTCGGCTCATGCGCGTTGGCTATTAGTCCAGTCGTAAGTTCAGGCGGTACCCAGAGCTTCCAAGAAAAATCTTCGTGTATCACATTTCCATCCGATGGTAATGTCTTCCTATACACGAAGGATCCCTCGATCTTCAAATCGGGTAGTCTGCCCTCATTCGCAACCACATGCTTCCTCAGCTCCGCGTATTCCTCACTATGGAAAGCTGGAGATCCCAAATCAATAAGAGGCTTCTCGTCCACGAACATATTCACCTCGTCCAAGTTCAATCGAGACAATGTGTCCGCTACAACGTTCTGGCTACCTTTCCTGTGTTCGATATCGAAATCGTAGCTCTGAAGTTGAAGGCTCCACCTAGCAAGTCTTCCACTTAACTCCTTCTGACTCATCAGCCATTTTAGAGCACTGTGATCTGTGACCACGGTGAATTCCATGAGTTCGATGAAGGGCCGGAACTTTTTAATCGCGCTCACTACAGCTAAGCACTCACGCTCAGTAACGGTGTAGTTACGCTGCGCGCTTGTTAACTGCGCTGAGTGAAACGCGATTGGTCTTTCCAATCCTTCATCGTCCACCTGGTATAACACCGCGCCCACACCGAGATTCGAGGCGTCGCATTGCACGAAAAAGCGTCTTCTGAAGTCAGGATGAGTAAGTATCGGACTGCTGGTTAGAGCAGCTTTCATCCTATTGAAAGCGTCTACAGCTTCCGAATCGAACTCAAAACGTTTTGACTTCCTAAGGGTACGAGTGATAGGTGCTGATATAGTCGCATAATTTTGGATAAATCGACGGAACCATGAACAAAGTCCAAGAAATCGCCGCACATCCCGGGTACATTTTGGGATTGGAATTCTCATAATGCCATCAATCTTATCATGATCGGCCTTGAGCTTTCCTCCTCCAACAATGTATCCAAGATATCGCAACTCTTTCTGACAAAATCGAGACTTCTTCAGGTTTATGGTCAGTTTTGCATTCGACAATAAATCCCCGACTCTGCGCAACAGATACATATGTGTATCGAAATCAGCAGACACCACCAGCAAATCATCCAAATACACGAAAACACGCTGTCGCAGTTCCGGCACGATCACCTTATCCATTAACCGGCATAACCGTTGGGCTGCATTACACAGGCCAAACGGCATGACAGTAAATTGATAGTGTGGTCGTCCAGGAACTGTGAAAGCGGTTTTCGGTCTACTCTCTTCCGAAAGTGGGATTTGCCAGAAGGCGTCCTTGAGATCGATACTGGATATAAAATATGTATCCTGCAATCTCCCAAGCAAAGCATCAATGTATGGCAGTGGATACGCGTCCTTTACCGTTTTCTCGTTGAGTTTACGAGCGTCCAAGCATAGCCTGTTCTTCTCCCCTCGGCGAACCAAAGTAACAGGAGAATTCCAGGGACTATTGCTGACCTCAATGACTCCTAAACTCAACATTCTGTCCAACTCCGCATACATTAATTTCTCCACTGCGGGTGAGACCGGGTAGTGTCTTTGCTTGACTGGAATAGCATCTGATGTATCTATCACATGCTCTTCCATCCAAGTTTTGCCAAGACCACACGTCTCAAAATCCAAAAAATGCGACTTAGCCTTCTCCAATGCCCTAATCTGTCCCTCCGAAAGGGCATGCATATTGTCGTCGGCCGTAGCAATTTCTGAAGACATACTACAGATAAGTTTCGGAGCTACCGAAAACAATCTCCAGAAATCGACGCCACAATACATATGATTCTCCAATGTAGGGACCAAATAAACATCCATCGTATGAACCTGATCGTCGTATGAGAGCCTAACTGACACCTTGCCCACACACGAAGCTCTTTCGCCATTTGCAGTACCAACGCTGCACTTGAAGACCGGCGTGACGTGTAAATTCAATTCCTTGACCAAAGATTCGCAGTTCTTTCCTAGTACGGTTACCGTAGCACCACTATCGAATAGTGCTACCACCTTTTTACCATTTACTAACACCTCTCGAAACGGACGCGGGTCAAAACAAGGTGCACCAGCTAACCTTGCCGACGCAATCTCTTGCCTACGCAAACGCCTTTTCCTATATCTCTCTCTCGCACCAAGTATCCTCTTTGAAACCCCCGGTGATGTAATCTCGGAATTAAAAATACGTTGCCTAACCTGCAAATAGTTTGCTAATCTAACATGAAATGGTCTCCTAATATCGGGTCTCGTATACCGTATAATCTCATCAGAAGTCCGAATAGAATTATCTATAACAGGAGCGGTAGTACAAATCGAAGATTGGGTGGGGTTTAATCCATTTTGGGGCTCAAACGTGACTCCCCCTTGCCCACGTTCCCCTGGGAGTTTCCCTGCTGGCATTGAATGCATTGTGGGGAAGTCACATCCGGTGCCCCACAACGGTAACAAAATAGTGTCCTCTGCACCGAAGTGCACTTTCTAAAAGTGTGGCCTGTATCGCCACAATTCCAGCATTTTATACTCCCACCCGCCGAAATATTCTTGCTACCCTGTCTCAATCGAATTTCATCAACCTGATCACCTGTCTCATCATCATAAATCTCACTTATATTCCTTGTCGGATTACCCCGAATCCTCGACTGCAAATCTCTCTCGAGCAAATCCTCGGCCTTTCGGCACTCAGATCGAAGGTGCTCCACCGTATAGATTTGCACTCCAAATATCATATGAGCCAACTTTGGCCTTAAGCCTGATCTAATAATATCGACAACCTCGAAATCCTGTAACGGCTTCGATAGCTTATTCCTAAGACTGGATATGTTGTCGATGAACTGAGCTGCCTTTTCATCCCTTCCTTGCTTTCTGTCCATGATTTGTCTCAACACCTCTACATTGGATTGGTATCTCCGAAACTCACGTATCATATCAGCCTTAAGATTGTCCAGGGTCAAATCAGGGTATAATTGTATCCTGTCCCAGTACCATTGGTTTGGGCGGCCCTCTAAAAGATGGTGAAAGCCATCCACCAACTCCTGATCTGGGACCTGATAACTACTCTGCATCCTACTAACCCTGAATATGAATTCCTCAACGGAAGGAGTCCTAGAAGTGGCATCGAATTTAATTCCCCATTTGCCAATGAATGGATATCTCGGGCCCTGATGCTGACCGTTGGGAGAAGGAGATGATCCGTCGCCGGCAGCCTGTCTGGGAACTGAATTATTCGTCGCCCTTTGTCTATTATGACCCGTCTGTTCCCTACTTGGTGGCATATCACGTGGCCAATTAATACCAGGAGAAGAATTATCAGAATTATTGGCAGCGTTGGAGGGATTCGAGATAGCCAACTTTACCGCCTCAGCAATGGCCATTTTCATCTCCGATCGCATGAGTTCCATCATGGATGTTTGAGCCTGAGACACGGCCGCCTCCATAACCTCAAAAAATCCAGTACTGCTGAGGCCACCCATAGTATTGTTCCCATTCCCGGGATCCGTACGAGGACTATACGATGGTTGAGATACAGAACTCTCCTGACGCCTATCACCTACTAACGCCCCCTGGTCGCTGTTACCATTAGAAAGGTTCGGTGAATCCACCGCGTGATCACGAGAACTGCCCCGATCTACATCACCATTCACTACATTGTCAACGGCCAACGAATTCCGTCCGTTACGGATATTGACGTAAGCCCCCTGGCCCCGATATCGGGCAGCGCCAGAAAAATGTGGCTCATCAGATTCCGCCATAATGAATAATATCAATACCCGATGAGTAAATATAAGTGAAACCGAAATTCTATTATTCTATTTTAGGCGGCTAAAAAAAAGAAATCTATAAGTCGTACGGAAAATGTCAATTGTAACTGTCGTTAATTCAGAATAATATCATAAAGCTTATGCGGTAATCAGAAACGAAAATTGTACAAAGTCATGATATTGCAAAACATTCAACTACATTAATCACAATACAGATCAACAAATAAGCATAGTAAACTTGATCAATATTCTGCCGCGATTGAGGTACGCATATGACGGTATCCTCAAGACACAGTAAAATTCAAGCTTTCAAAATCCTCTGGAAGCAAATACAAATGAGAGTGTACTCAGATGAAGACACCAAAATAATCCGAAGTCAAAAAAAAAGAAAAAACACAATCCAAGATTCATCGCATTAGAGTGAAGTCATGAAAACTTCCCAGTCTAGTCGTATGATATCTGAATTTGTCAATTGAAACAGAAATTAGTCTGTAACAGAAAGAATATAGACAAACTACTTGGGTCGCATCGCAATAGATGGACGTCATAGAAACTTCCACTCTAGACTTATGAGACCCGCAATCGATTGTCTTGACATTTACTCGAGATTGAGCAAATATCAACCGCACGTTGAACAAACGTCGGCCTTGTTACGTTGGGCGCCATTCTTTTGTTATGTATGTTGTGGTATACTTTGTGTCAGTAGGTGGCGTGTAGGAGAAACTATAAGCACCTGCTGACGATACTTTCGAACCCGTGAATGCCGGTCGTGGTACGCTAATTTGGTCCTCGGCTTAGCTTCAGCCATCGTGGTGTCCTTGGCGATCACGAGTTTGGTGCCATACAGTAACAAAAAAAAAACTGAAATCGTACCACTAGTTATATTCACTATGCTTCATCTGATTGATCCCAATTCATGACTGTTGACATGTCTTGCGAGGATTCGGTTGGCAGTGAATCCCCTATTTATCCCACCCTATGAGTTGCTCTCCAAGCAAACTCCCTTAGACACCTCCATGCCTTAATGAGGGCCCCCAAAAATACCATGACTTTGTTCAAATCCCGCTCTACATTACCTCACGCTCAGCTCACTCAGAAATCATGACCATAGCCATATTCATATTAATATAATTCATTCAGAACACATTTATTTTATAACATTAGAAATTAATAAATTCACTTTAGCATAGTTCTTGATAATTCACAGAAATTGAATTCAAATAGAAATGTATACGATGATTGATTGGACAAAGTATTATTGAGTTATAATAGATGCATAAATATGATCCAATAAAATATATGTCATACGAACAATTAGGGTTTCTTATATTTGAAATTCACAATAGCGTAGTTTTCTTTAGCACTACCGTAGAGTGAGACACGATCCAGATTAATAAAAAAAAGCTATTTTCAACAAGTGGACCGTATTGCGGTAATCCAATATTGGAATAGAAATTAAATTTATCTAAGCATCGTAAGGCGAAATGGATTTCCCTAGAGACAATTTCGACATGAGCCTCAAAGTCTGCTACACATCTCAATGGTTGATATTAGATCCAAATTAGATTTGGCATAAGGCAGAAATAAGCTTAAGGATTGTTCTTTTCCTTTTAATCGGCTGCAAGTGTCAAAGCAAACGAAATGTCACTAAAGAAATCAATTCCTTAGGGTTTAATATCTTTATGAATGGTGGCTCACTCTTCGAGTAAGTAATATTAGCTTATACCGGCTTTCCGTCGGTTAACGTGTAAAAAATAAGCACTAGTGTAATATAGACTTAGGTATGGCTTTGTATAATACGCAAATTTATGAAAGAGCCTAAAAGTGTGTTGTAGTTCTTTTTTTTTTTATAATTTGTTCTGATTACGTTTAGGGTAGATTCAGATAACGTTTCAACAAAACAAAACTTAAGGTTCTTTAATAAATCTGTGTTGAGTTTATGAAAAGTTGTATTTAGAATAATCAGATTATTATCTTAGAGAGTAATATTTATGAAATCAATTGACATATGACTCAAGCAAGTTATATTGGACTTATACTGGCTTTCTTTCGGTTTATACGTAAATAAAAAAAGATGACACTAGTGTGCTGTAGGTGAAAATATGACTTAAGATTATTAACAGATCTGTAGAAGAGCCTAAAAGCGTATTCTATTGTGTGTTGTGATTATATTCAAACTAACCGCAGAGGGTGTTTCAAATAAATACAACTTAAAAATTTTTTTTTTCATCAAACCTGTTCAGTATTTAAGACCTTATAATATCCTTAGAAAAATAGATGAATTGTCTTAAAGACTACCAGCTTCTAGAACATTGACTTAAGTTATTAAAGCTATATATTAACTATACTATATTAAAATCATATAAAAAGAGTCAAAGCTATCCTATTCGGTATACGAGCTGACAAGACAAGTACGTAATGATATTGAAAACCACAATTTAGTAAATGAACGAAAGCTTGTTAAGTCACTTATAAAAGTAGAAGAAAGAGAAAAAAATTTACCCTACCTAAAATCGATCGATCTTATTGGGCTGTTATGGTTTTGTTTTGGAATTTTTCTAAAATCATACGTGTCTGCCTCATCAAAGAAAATGTAACCACAATTACTTAAAAGTCGGAATTAAGAAAAAATATGTATACGTAAATATAACCACAATTACTAATAGTGAAAATATATATGTATAATGGGACTATTTAAATACGATATTATAGAATATGATTAAACATCCTAGTCATCTCCACATACACGTACTTCGCACGGCCGGCACTTTTGACGGTCGACGGTCGTGCTGATACATGCAGGTTTTGGCAACCAGTCTGTCCCGCCCTGTACTTAACCTGGATGATAAATTGCGAGGATGATGGTGGTTAGAAAATCCGAAATACAAGATTGGAAAATTGCTCTGCTGAAACAACACTGGACGATGGCGAGTAGTATCCAGGCTTGTGTGGAATTGCCTTAATGAGAGTAAGCAGCATTCAGTTGTGTAGTTAAGGTTAACCTCTTCCCGATTGATGGTGGTGAATAAACATGCGACGAAATAAAGGTGATTGATGGGCAAACTTGTTGCAAACTTCTGGGGGTGTTGGACACGTGGTTTTTGCCTGTACTAGTTGTGGCCAGCTTTCTTAGATGGTGAGTTCATTTAACATCGATGGCCAAATACCGCATGCAGAATTGAAATGGGCTGTAGTTTTGTATAAAACAAACTTGCTTAGATTATATCCTTCCCACAGCAGAACTGGAAGACAGCGTAGTTTCTGAGCAAATTGTTATCGCAGTCGTCGATGTTTTGTTTGTAACTGGGGTTGATCAAACGTTCACAATAACCAACAGACGACTCACTTCAAAATGTATTTAAACTGTGAAAATGTTCTCATGCTAACGTTGCTGTACCAGAAGGCAATTCAACGTACTGATGGCTGACGCGTAATGCAATCGCCCCCGCAAACGCGGTTATGTCACTGCAATAGGGGTTGGGGTGAATACCGTTGTGTTGACGACAACGTGCTCAAAAGGGTTTCTTTGCAACGGGTGGGGAATGCCAAAGTTAATTTTCCGCCAAAATTCTTGGTGCCGCGGCTGGCAAAAAAGATGGTGTGATTGCCAATAATCTGCACTCCAGACCAAAACAATTCCGTCGCCTTTGCAAATTGGAGGACGATAGATGTCCAACGTGGTTTCTTTTCTTGTATGCTCACAAAATTCAAGTCGGCGAGTCTTAACGGGTAGTGAAAACCGTGCCTCCAAGCTGGGCTTATGCGTGATGGTATAGACAGCAATTGTAATTATATGTGCAGTCCTCAAAAACTGTACATTCGATTTTTACTCGCGTGTTAAATTATTTCGGCTCCATTGATAGTCCTCACTTACCAGCAAAAACGCAAAAAGTAAATTGGAATTCGCAAACTATCAAGTAAGAAACTTCCCGCTTCCATTACCGGGTGGCCAGATCGCCAAAAATGCAATCCTAATATACGGAAGCAGACTCAACCCAATATGGGGTTCACACTACGATAAGCATGGATTTATTGTCCGATAAATTCACGCAATTTGTCGTAACCAAAACTCCACATAACAAACCCGATCAGTTTGCCGAAAGCCGGACGAAGGTGAACTGAATCGGGAAGTCGATTCGTTACCGCTATCTACTGCCGACGTGGGGAAGAACTGCGACCCTGAGTCATGAAGACGGGCAAATGAATGTCTCTATTTCACCGGTGACATGTGTTGTAAATCTTTCGCATGATACACTCCTATTGGTCTGCCAGTTAGATCCTCAATTTCGTATAGATGTCTCCCGGTTTGTTTCACAACCCTGCATTTCACGAACTTCTTACACAGTTTTGCATTTATGTTCCTGGATGCATCGCTGAGTACGAAGTTTCTGCGCAATATCTCCTGGCCGGGAAGGAATCGGACTGTCCTCGTACGGGTATTGTATCTGGAGGCACTCTGTTCGTACGCGTTATGCAAGTTATCCTTCACCACACTCCGTAGCGCCTGCATCACGTCGCTCTTGGGCAAAATGTCAATATCCCCACTCTCCAATATTCCGAGCCTTTCTGCTAAATCATATGCACTGGCGTGAGTGATCATGTTCACCCCAAACAGTGCGAAATATGGTGAGAACCCTATGGAAGTATGCATAGTCGACCTTAACGAACACTCTACCGCAGACAAATGTTGGTCCCAATTGCGTTGATCTTCGGCTATATATGCTCGGATGGCAGATATAACCGACCGATTAGCTCTCTCGGACGCATTTGCCTGAGGAGAGTATACCGCATTTCGCATATGTTTACAACCATACCTCCTGAGGAAACCAGAAAATTCACTAGAGGTAAACTGTTTTCCATTATCTGAGTGTACCACTTGGGGCACCCCAAATTTATGGAAAACTTCCTCTTCCAAAAACCTCACGACCGATGCCGACGTCGCGTTGCGCAAGGGCTTCAACAACACGAACCTCGTAAGATGATCCAAAACGATGAGGATAAAAGCATTGCCCGATTTGGACCGTGGAAATGGTCCCAGAAAATCTATAAAGATTTTCTGCCACGGTCGATGGATTATCGTCTCCGCCCCCATAGGTGGGCGTAAAATCCTATTCGTTGCTTTTACCTCCTTACACAAAACGCAATTGTTGATATACGACCTGACCTCGGCCGCCATTTTAGGCCAATAAAAATACTGCCGAAGACCTGCTACTGTCTTGCCCATACCACAATGTGACCTGATAGTCGGCTCATGCGCGTTGGCTATTAGTCCAGTCGTAAGTTCAGGCGGTACCCAGAGCTTCCAAGAAAAATCTTCGTGTATCACATTTCCATCCGATGGTAATGTCTTCCTATACACGAAGGATCCCTCGATCTTCAAATCGGGTAGTCTGCCCTCATTCGCAACCACATGCTTCCTCAGCTCCGCGTATTCCTCACTATGGAAAGCTGGAGATCCCAAATCAATAAGAGGCTTCTCGTCCACGAACATATTCACCTCGTCCAAGTTCAATCGAGACAATGTGTCCGCTACAACGTTCTGGCTACCTTTCCTGTGTTCGATATCGAAATCGTAGCTCTGAAGTTGAAGGCTCCACCTAGCAAGTCTTCCACTTAACTCCTTCTGACTCATCAGCCATTTTAGAGCACTGTGATCTGTGACCACGGTGAATTCCATGAGTTCGATGAAGGGCCGGAACTTTTTAATCGCGCTCACTACAGCTAAGCACTCACGCTCAGTAACGGTGTAGTTACGCTGCGCGCTTGTTAACTGCGCTGAGTGAAACGCGATTGGTCTTTCCAATCCTTCATCGTCCACCTGGTATAACACCGCGCCCACACCGAGATTCGAGGCGTCGCATTGCACGAAAAAGCGTCTTCTGAAGTCAGGATGAGTAAGTATCGGACTGCTGGTTAGAGCAGCTTTCATCCTATTGAAAGCGTCTACAGCTTCCGAATCGAACTCAAAACGTTTTGACTTCCTAAGGGTACGAGTGATAGGTGCTGATATAGTCGCATAATTTTGGATAAATCGACGGAACCATGAACAAAGTCCAAGAAATCGCCGCACATCCCGGGTACATTTTGGGATTGGAATTCTCATAATGCCATCAATCTTATCATGATCGGCCTTGAGCTTTCCTCCTCCAACAATGTATCCAAGATATCGCAACTCTTTCTGACAAAATCGAGACTTCTTCAGGTTTATGGTCAGTTTTGCATTCGACAATAAATCCCCGACTCTGCGCAACAGATACATATGTGTATCGAAATCAGCAGACACCACCAGCAAATCATCCAAATACACGAAAACACGCTGTCGCAGTTCCGGCACGATCACCTTATCCATTAACCGGCATAACCGTTGGGCTGCATTACACAGGCCAAACGGCATGACAGTAAATTGATAGTGTGGTCGTCCAGGAACTGTGAAAGCGGTTTTCGGTCTACTCTCTTCCGAAAGTGGGATTTGCCAGAAGGCGTCCTTGAGATCGATACTGGATATAAAATATGTATCCTGCAATCTCCCAAGCAAAGCATCAATGTATGGGAGTGGATACGCGTCCTTTACCGTTTTCTCGTTGAGTTTACGAGCGTCCAAGCATAGCCTGTTCTTCTCCCCTCGGCGAACCAAAGTAACAGGAGAATTCCAGGGACTATTGCTGACCTCAATGACTCCTAAACTCAACATTCTGTCCAACTCCGCATACATTAATTTCTCCACTGCGGGTGAGACCGGGTAGTGTCTTTGCTTGACTGGAATAGCATCTGATGTATCTATCACATGCTCTTCCATCCAAGTTTTGCCAAGACCACACGTCTCAAAATCCAAAAAATGCGACTTAGCCTTCTCCAATGCCCTAATCTGTCCCTCCGAAAGGGCATGCATATTGTCGTCGGCCGTAGCAATTTCTGAAGACATACTACAGATAAGTTTCGGAGCTACCGAAAACAATCTCCAGAAATCGACGCCACAATACATATGATTCTCCAATGTAGGGACCAAATAAACATCCATCGTATGAACCTGATCGTCGTATGAGAGCCTAACTGACACCTTGCCCACACACGAAGCTCTTTCGCCATTTGCAGTACCAACGCTGCACTTGAAGACCGGCGTGACGTGTAAATTCAATTCCTTGACCAAAGATTCGCAGTTCTTTCCTAGTACGGTTACCGTAGCACCACTATCGAATAGTGCTACCACCTTTTTACCATTTACTAACACCTCTCGAAACGGACGCGGGTCAAAACAAGGTGCACCAGCTAACCTTGCCGACGCAATCTCTTGCCTACGCAAACGCCTTTTCCTATATCTCTCTCTCGCACCAAGTATCCTCTTTGAAACCCCCGGTGATGTAATCTCGGAATTAAAAATACGTTGCCTAACCTGCAAATAGTTTGCTAATCTAACATGAAATGGTCTCCTAATATCGGGTCTCGTATACCGTATAATCTCATCAGAAGTCCGAATAGAATTATCTATAACAGGAGCGGTAGTACAAATCGAAGATTGGGTGGGGTTTAATCCATTTTGGGGCTCAAACGTGACTCCCCCTTGCCCACGTTCCCCTGGGAGTTTCCCTGCTGGCATTGAATGCATTGTGGGGAAGTCACATCCGGTGCCCCACAACGGTAACAAAATAGTGTCCTCTGCACCGAAGTGCACTTTCTAAAAGTGTGGCCTGTATCGCCACAATTCCAGCATTTTATACTCCCACCCGCCGAAATATTCTTGCTACCCTGTCTCAATCGAATTTCATCAACCTGATCACCTGTCTCATCATCATAAATCTCACTTATATTCCTTGTCGGATTACCCCGAATCCTCGACTGCAAATCTCTCTCGAGCAAATCCTCGGCCTTTCGGCACTCAGATCGAAGGTGCTCCACCGTATAGATTTGCACTCCAAATATCATATGAGCCAACTTTGGCCTTAAGCCTGATCTAATAATATCGACAACCTCGAAATCCTGTAACGGCTTCGATAGCTTATTCCTAAGACTGGATATGTTGTCGATGAACTGAGCTGCCTTTTCATCCCTTCCTTGCTTTCTGTCCATGATTTGTCTCAACACCTCTACATTGGATTGGTATCTCCGAAACTCACGTATCATATCAGCCTTAAGATTGTCCAGGGTCAAATCAGGGTATAATTGTATCCTGTCCCAGTACCATTGGTTTGGGCGGCCCTCTAAAAGATGGTGAAAGCCATCCACCAACTCCTGATCTGGGACCTGATAACTACTCTGCATCCTACTAACCCTGAATATGAATTCCTCAACGGAAGGAGTCCTAGAAGTGGCATCGAATTTAATTCCCCATTTGCCAATGAATGGATATCTCGGGCCCTGATGCTGACCGTTGGGAGAAGGAGATGATCCGTCGCCGGCAGCCTGTCTGGGAACTGAATTATTCGTCGCCCTTTGTCTATTATGACCCGTCTGTTCCCTACTTGGTGGCATATCACGTGGCCAATTAATACCAGGAGAAGAATTATCAGAATTATTGGCAGCGTTGGAGGGATTCGAGATAGCCAACTTTACCGCCTCAGCAATGGCCATTTTCATCTCCGATCGCATGAGTTCCATCATGGATGTTTGAGCCTGAGACACGGCCGCCTCCATAACCTCAAAAAATCCAGTACTGCTGAGGCCACCCATAGTATTGTTCCCATTCCCGGGATCCGTACGAGGACTATACGATGGTTGAGATACAGAACTCTCCTGACGCCTATCACCTACTAACGCCCCCTGGTCGCTGTTACCATTAGAAAGGTTCGGTGAATCCACCGCGTGATCACGAGAACTGCCCCGATCTACATCACCATTCACTACATTGTCAACGGCCAACGAATTCCGTCCGTTACGGATATTGACGTAAGCCCCCTGGCCCCGATATCGGGCAGCGCCAGAAAAATGTGGCTCATCAGATTCCGCCATAATGAATAATATCAATACCCGATGAGTAAATATAAGTGAAACCGAAATTCTATTATTCTATTTTAGGCGGCTAAAAAAAAGAAATCTATAAGTCGTACGGAAAATGTCAATTGTAACTGTCGTTAATTCAGAATAATATCATAAAGCTTATGCGGTAATCAGAGACGAAAATTGTACAAAGTCATGATATTGCAAAACATTCAACTACATTAATCACAATACAGATCAACAAATAAGCATAGTAAACTTGATCAATATTCCCCCCATTATTATTCAACATTTTCCTGAGCGATTTTCCACACACTCATGCGGACTCACAGGCAATTCTCTATGCGGATGATTGTCTAATCTACGCTCATAGCACTTCTCCAGCAGATGCTCTACGCAAAGCCACATATCACCTGCAACTTATCAGTGACTTCTATATACAGTGGGGAATAAAAGTCAATGCTTCAAAATCTGAAGCGATATGCATACGAAACGCTTCTGGCAAATGCCCGAGGTTTGTAGTCCCGGAGAGCAAAACACTCAAACTGACATTAAATGGTATTGAAATTCCCTTTGAGACAGAAATAAAATATCGTGGGATCACATTTGACAACTTGTTGAAATTCAACACACATGCACGATCAACGCTGAAAAAGACGAAACGGGTACTTGGATCTTTCTCCTACATATTGGGAAATAAATACTTGCCTCAAAAAACAAAACTTCTACTTTATAAAGTAGCTATAAGGCCAGTATTGATATATGGATTTCCAATCTGGTTCACTATCTCCCCGACAGTGGCTAATGAATTGGAGATCCTTGAACGAAAAATATTAAGAAAATGCGTCAACAAGCATTACCAAAGCCGTGATAAAAAATTTTCAAATACTTACATTTACGAATTATCTGGAATTCAACCACTTTGCAAGTACGCCCTCAACACTCAACGAAAATTCATTGAGCGGCTTGCCACACATGAAAATGACTTGCTGAGCACAATATATAGCACTGACGAAAACTCAAATTGGTCTGACTCAAAATATCTCTCATCTGTTGCCATCATCAACGAAATTCTTGACAATGAACCAGCTAATCATAACTTGCCACAGTTCTACCAGAAGACGACTCCTGGAACACATAGAGGATAAATAATATATATAAATTAGTTTTCATTAACCTAGTCATAAAAAAAAATAATAATGATATGATCACTTATACACTTCACTAGACGAATTTAAAAGTAAACAAATCCTCTCAATACTATGTACCTGAATACATTCTCGATTCAACTGTGATATTAATGTAGAAATACTTACCTTTATTCCCTAATTGTTACTGTATTAGCATTCGTCGCTAACATATAAATTGTTATCTCGTTTTAAGTGTTTTTTAGTTATAGTTTATTAATTAACTATTTATTATTAACACAGACACTAACGCTCTGTAAGAAATCGTAAAGGCCAATGAGCAAGCCTTATCTCCATTCATCTAATGTGCAATGTACGCACAATCGATAATTTATTATCAAAGCAAGTTGCTATCCTACTAAATAACCGTGTATTAGAACAAGACAGATATAGTTCTAAGTTTACCATAACTTATCGATAGGTCAACAACAACAAATGTAATCGAAATGAAAAAGTCTCAAATAAAACATACTTACTTACTTACTTACCCAATTGGGGTACTACATAAACAGGGTAATAGTGGTGGCACATGTGACGAAGGTTTGAATTTGGCATGTTTTCAAACTGAAAGATGACATAGGATTCGAGCGGAGAAATAGTGAAATAGATATTGTATTCAGCAGTAGGACAATATATTGCGGATTTGACGTGTATATTTTCCAAAAAGAATGTGCGATTTAAGGCCAGTACTCTGTTCAGTTTTCGCGTTGAAACTCCATACAAAACAAAAAAAAATGCGAAAAACTAGCGTTTTTTTTTTGTTTTTGTGATACTTTGTTTTTCGAGTGGCAAGGTGAATTAAGAGATAATTTATTTAATAAAAACTATTTGTGCGGGGTTATAAATCAAACACGGATCATAATTTTGTTCCATAAAAAAAATTTTTCCAAAGAATGAACATAGTACCGGTCTTTTAAATGAGAATGTAGTTATGTACAGAGAATGAAGCCGACCCATTTTTGTCGGCGGCGGCGGACACTAAATTTTTGCCTCCAGCGGCGGCGGCTTGATGGCTGAGCCGATATAAATTTGTTCACTCGGCGGCGGACAATTATCCATTACAAAATCAATTTGAAGTTAATCGAATGATAATGAGATTAGTTGTACAACCTATCTTACAAACAAATTTGCATTTCGTTCAAATTTTATGAGCTAAATTTTTGCTAAATTATTATAGCAGCTTAAATATGATTGGTTGTGTTCAAAATTTTGAAAAAAATACGTCAAATATATATAAATTTTTCTGATTTAAATCGACATTTTTGATTAATTGGCGGCTAAAATTGAGTCGAGATGAGTCGACATATTCGGCGGCGGCGTTGACTGGCAAAAAATGGTCGGCGGCGACTGAAATCGGCGGCGCGACTCGGCGGCTTCATTCTCTGGTTATATACCTGTATGAACCGAGGGTATTTCTATGGTGTTCACACCATGCATGTTGGGTGGTGGAGATGTTTCTCTGTGCAATCTGTGTATGGAAACCAAGTTCGATATACTAGTTGCTCAAGACAAAAGTGAAGGAGAAACGACAGTTGAAACATGGACGGTGGGGAAACCATTGAGGGGGGTCTGTTTCATAGTTAATGCATGTAGAGTGAATAAATACCCAGAGGTGTCGGGTCGTCCGTTAATTTGAATTGGTATGGATAATTCACGATAGTCGATATCAACCCTGTTAGAGAAAATGCCTAGGACAGACATTTGCTTTTGGGAAAAAAGGAAAATAATGGCCGAAAGAAAATGAGAAAAATGGTCGATCATGGAAAGTTGGCGTCTGGTGAGAGGGGGTATATAAACCAATGGCAAGAGATGAAGTAGCCATTGCTGAGCGGACAGTGACAGTGGTAAATCGATTGAATTGAAACAGAAGAATTGAAATAAAAGAAACAGCATAATTTTGTTAATAGAAGTGTCATGAATGTGTTTATATTAACTTGTACTATACTAATATTGAATAATAAATATAATATTGCCATAATAAAGTGAGTAAAACTTAGTCCTCTGGATGCATTAGAGTAGCTTGTTGAATTTCTGTGTATGTTTTTTTTTGTGTGAATAGAAACAACACCTGCAATTGTGACGTTCACACTGGCCTTCGTTGCTGTACGGAGGGCCGGTGGCAGTTTTGTTTTGGAGGATTGATGTCAAATAGTTTGGCTCCGCAGAAAGCTCCATAGACATAATTTCCCGATTTGTTGACGGACACTACACGAGCGAGATCGGATCATTCTTTGGCCGCTGGTTTCAGTTGGAGGCAAATTGGATGAATATCCATATAATAATATCCTCCGTACGGAAATCTGAAAAGGAGAAGAAACAAAAATATTAATTTATTAAAATCCTGACTGCCTAAAACAGGTAAAGAAAGTATCTTACCAATTTGTGTGTGTCCGTTTATATGCTGTAATCGTTGTTCCGCAAACAAATTTTCACCTGAAATACGTAAAAAGAAAAAAAAAATAAGGATAAATAATAACCAGGAAATATATATGATATAGTATAAAAAAAGAAGGCTTAAAATATTTATAAGAAAATCATTGTAGCAGTAGAGATAGGAATATAGTGATTAGTACATAAGTAAAGTTAGGATTTGACTATTTGATTGTAAGGGGAAGAATATCTTGGTGTTTCATTGAAATAAAGGCTTAGGGAATCAATTAGATTTCGTAGTCCCTGTTTGTTTTATTTTGCGTTATTACTGCTGAGTGTAAAAAGGCAGAAAAGTCTGTTAAGAGAGCTCTTTTAATAGGAAAGTAGAGTAAAATATTAGCGCGGATATTTGCGCTGTGAGCAAGGGCTTTAGAAATCGTGTTGTTTGTCCTAAATAGTGAGCCAGAAACTTAGTGTTAGAAAGATATTGTTCTTCACTTGTTTTTTTTTTTTTGTTAATTGGTTTTGTAAGTTTTTGAAATTGTAATATCAGGATAAGGAGCATAGAGCGAGTTAGGATTAGTACCATTATCTGTTCTTTAAAGAAACAATAAATTTAGTATGTTGTAATTTGTGAAACGAAACAATATGTGTTGGTAATTAACAAATAAGGGGGCAAAGGAATGAGGTAAGTGTGTGAGTTGGGTGTTTGTTCCACGGGGTCCAATAATCGTGGCGAGGGCAGTTGTGGACCTAGGTTGGGTGGGCGAGCGAGGGGCTCAACATCAAGGCCTCTATATCGGTGTTTTCCCCAGTGTCAGTATATTTTGTCTTCGTAATTCCCTCTTTTCAATGTTTGTGCTGTGTGTTCAATGTTGGCGGGTTGAGGACTTCGCCCAAAGAGACCGCCATAGCTAGTCGGACGGCCATATTGAACTTTAGAATAAACACGCACATAACATAGACTTTTCGATTCTAAGCACAAAATGTAATATACCATTTTTTGGCGGCAAGACCTATTTTCGGAGTTACGGGGCCCTAAAGTTTTCATTATTACTTATATTGGACTTAGTACCCAACGCATATAATCTTCCTAATAGTAGTATATATGGTATCCAAATAATAGGTAATAAACTGTATATTTAAAATACATATAAAAAGCTTGATAAGCATGGACTCGGAGGGGCCTTCAAAATGTTTACCCTTTCTCATATAAGCAATATGGTACTCATATTAAAGCTAATTTCGAGTTCATTGCGAATTTCGCAGAGATTTTTATATAGAAAGTCATTAAAGAGAAAAACCAAAATTATTAAGTTTTGTTTGATTTTTGGTCGACCTTTTTGTTAGAATTATAAATTAATGGTTCTTCAAGCTCGAGGTCTTTTTAAAATATTTTATTTATTATTCCCAATATTTCGCGATTACGATATTGAATCGCTTCCTCAGGGGTCTACAATAGATTTATAGAAATTACATTTCATAAATATCACAGTATTAAACATTTAATAATTTAAAATAAGTGTAAATCTTAATTACTTTTAGTTAATAATCTTAAATGGTATTATAGGATAATATAATTATACAAAAATCGGACAGACATATCTTAATCTCATTTTTCAAGTATCAGGCGAACAGAAAAATTAAAACAGTAACACAACCAATGACTTACATGTATAGTATCCACAACACAAAATACTTAAAGCTACTGTAGATTCACTACCGTCGTCAGCTGTCTGTATTGCTCTGAGTTGTTTTTACTATTGCACGATGATCACTACCATGTATTTGTTGTTTCCTTTTCCGAAGCAAATGCCTGTAACAGTGAGCGATGTTTTCTGTATCAACTTTGAAGTTCATTCGTTTGCTTGCAGGTACATTGTTTATGTGAAGTGTTTCTAGTGTAAACCTTTTGCTGTAATTATTCTCTCTTTCTAATATTCTTACGTCGTCAAAGTTTGGGGTATGATTGTTTCTCGCACAGTGGTCTGCTAGTGCCGTTTTTGTGGTATTCGAGTTGGTGCGTAATTTAATATCCGATTTATGTCCTGAAATTTTTGTTTTTAATTTGTTTTTGGATGTTCCTACACGGTTGAAAAAGACTGTTTTTCATATGTTTGGCTATAAACATTATATGTTTGGAACACAAATTTTTAAACACAATATTTTTGAGTGCAAGCATATAATGTTCATAAACTAGCATAACATGTTTGGGACATATATGTTAATATGTTAGAACATATTATGTTTGGGACATAAAATGTTTGTAAATATAATATGCTTGAATGCAAACATATATTAATTTAGAAATAGCCTATAAACATATATGTGTTTAGTAGCTTGGAGCGCTATTTAACAGGGAGCGATATTGAATTAAGTTGGTGGTTGTTGCTTGTTATTACAAAATTAACATTTTATTTTTCCTTGGGCAATTGATCAGCTGCTTCTTTGATCCTTACAAACTGTGTGGTCCGCTGTTCGAATCCCCGTCCGGCAAAAGGTAAAATTAAAATAAAAAAATCATACAATTGAATAATTTCTTCTACAATGTTTGTATTACAGAAAAAGGTGCTAAGAACTAAAAAATCTCGTGGAAGTGAGAAAGATGTGGGGGAATATACAATTGGGCAGAAACAAAATTTTGAGCATTCAGGTCGAAAACCTATGTTGTTAGCACCTATATTACCTGTTTATTTCCATAATTCATTATGATTGTAAATATATAAATAAATAAGTAAAATTTTGAGCACAATAATGTTTGGGAGAATTTTTTTTAAGCATATAATATTTTTGGGTGCAAAATGCTTCCAAACATATTATATGGTCACATAATAACATATTGTTTTTTGGAAGACAACATTATTGAATTTGGATGCAAAAATACAAAATGTTTGGAACTTAGACTACCCAAACATATATTGTTTAGACCAATATGCTTTCAAACATATTATATATTGGTAGAGATCAAACATATAAATGTTTGGGCAATACCCAAAAATATATATGCTTGAAGCAAAATATGTTTGGGAGTATATGTTACAGAAGCGATTTTTTGTGAGCGTGTACATAAACTTTTTCACATTTTTCTTTATTATTTCCACCGCACGGTATTTCATAAATCGTATTATGTTTTTCCATAGTGGGGATCTTGGTTTTCATGTTGGAAAATAATTTTTTGAGAGTATTGTTTGACTTGTGTGCTAAAGTGTATTGTCCTTTATCAAAGATTTCAGAGTTTGTAATTCGTTCTGATAATTTGTTGACATATACTAGTGACTTGTATATTGTTTCCTCGTTTTTATTTTCGTTTTGTTTTTTCCCCTCCGGTTTAAATTGTGATATTAAGTCATTAATTAAATATTTTGGAAAATTATTGTTGTGTAGAATATCTCTAATAATGGATTTGTTTTTAGAATGATATTCTTTGTCACTTATGTTTAACACCCTGTTTATAAGATTTTTTGCTGTGTTAATCACTATCCTTTTTGGGTGTTGTGAAAAATAATTCATTATTCTCCCCGATGCTGTTGGTTTTTGGTACCAATCTAAACCAAGTTTATAATTTTCCTTCCTGATAACCAGCGTGTCTAAGTATGGAATTCTGCCGTTTTTCTCTATTTCTAACGTGAATTTTATGCTATTATGGAAGCCATTTAATGTTGTCAAGATCTCATGTATTGCACCTTCCCGAACCACAGCAAATATATCGTCCACATATTTCGTCAAGATTTTTGGTTTTGTTGTCAAGTTTTTCATGCAGTTGTCCAGTAAATGTTCCATAAAATTTAATTTTTTTTTTCAAAAAAATCGCTCGATTTTTTTTTTTGAAAAAAATTTTCGCACACGGCGCTTTTCTTACGGAAATATTACATTTCATCTTTTCTATATTTTCTAACAGCAATGAAAATTTTTTTTCAAAAAAAAAAAGGGATTTTTTTGAAAAAATGTTTCGCCTACTGCGCTTTCTTTATATTAGGACTATTTTTTATGTTTTCTTGGATTCAATTCAATAGTCTATTTACTACTACAAAAAAAAATAAGAGAACACAACAATAGGGCTGTTTTCTTTTTGCACTGGATACCCTAAGCAGTCACGGACTAAAAGAAAACAGAGTACTCGTTTATCCAGGACATCTCCAAAAATATGCAACACTGTCATCAGCTGTTTAAAAACAATCACAGAAAAGAAGTGAAATCTTGCATATTTAATGTATGAAATGCTCCAATTAGTAATAAATATTTACTGTTGCGATTATTTACGACACTATACCACTTTGAATTACATGTTTTTCGATAAATTAGTCAAAATAAAGTGCTATTGTGAATCGATGAAGCGTCTCTTTATCAAAACATAATCTGGCAAGATGGGCGCGACTTGCACTGGTGAGATGTTCTGGATAGCCCATGCAAATGTTGTATCCAGTGCAAAAAGAAAACAGCCCTAGTGTTGCATAACAGAACGTTCAGTTTTTTAATAATTAAAAAATAGATTATTACATTTTTTTCATAGCCTATATCTCGAAAACTAAGCGTTTTCCGGACAATTTTTACTCAATATTTTCTCTTTAAATCATTTGTACTAAATACGGACTTTTTTTCAAATTTAGCAAAAAACAAAGTGAAAAAAAAATAAAATAAAAATGTTGAAGGGTCGATATCTCGAAAACTAGGCATTTCCGACAATTTTTTTACTTAATATTTTCTCTTTTTAATGTACTATTTTTACTAAAAACGCAATTATTTCGGAAATGTTCTGAAAATTTAAATAAAAATTTTGAAGGATCGATATTTCGAAAACAAGGCTTTTCCGACAAATTTTTTACTATATATTTTCTCTTTAAAATGTACTATTTTTACTAAAAACGCAATTATTTCGGAAATTTTCTGAAAATTTTCGGTCAAAATTAATAAAAATATATAGGAAATGCCGATTTTCAAATGTCGATATCTCGAAAACTAGGCCATGCTGCAACTAGAAAATTTGGACAAGGGAACATGAAAGCTGACATCAATACGAACATTTTGAGGTATAATTTATGTTCCAAATCAGCTCGGTTCCCAGTCAAATTCCAGATTTCAGTGTTGAAACTTATGGTCAGGACACTAACCGACGCCTGGTGTCCACATATTACAAACGTAGAAAATTTGGACAAAAGAACATGAAAGCTGACATCAATATGAACATTTTGAGCTATCACACATGTTCCAAATCAGCTCGGTTCCTTGTCAAATTCCAGATTTAAATTCCATCAACTGGAGGGCAGGACAAAAACCCCAGCGACGGCTGACTTACTGTACATTTTTTGAAAGGAAAACCTCTCCAAATGTGAGGAAATTATATTGGGCATAATTTTCAGTAATAAATTTTTCAAAAAACTTGTTACGGGGTTCACCCATTGAAGGTGTCCATCGGAATTAGGTGACCAGGACACTAAATTCAGCCTAGTGTCCACATATTAAAAACCTAGAAAAATTGGACAAAGGAACATGATAGCTGACATCAATACGAACATTTTTAGGTATAACTTATGTTCCAAATCAGCTCGGTTCCCAGTCAAATTCCAGATTTCCGTGTTGAAACTGGTGGTCAGGACACTAACCGACGCCTGGTGTCCACATATTAAAAACCTAGAAAATTTGGACAAAGGAACATGATAGCTGACATCAATACGAACATTTTGAGCTATCACACATGTTCCAACTCAGCTTGGTTCCTTGTCAAACTCCAGATTTAAATTCCATCAACTGGAGGACAGGACAAAAATTTCCAGCGACGCCTGACTTGCTGTACATTTTTTAAAAGGAGACTATGCCAGTCGATAGAAAGCAAGTTTATATAATTTGAAGTCATTCATTTGTTAAAGAATTCGTTTTCAAGATTTTCATCTGGAATTTGATGACCACAACACTAAATGCAGCCTGGTCGTCACAACAAAAAGAAAGATCGCAATTCAGCACATGTTTCAAAGTGAAATATGTTTTTTCAAGGCTAATAACATAGGAAGAAATTTGAATTTTTATGAGCTATTTATAATTATGTATTAACCGGTATTGGCCAACATTTCTACTAATTCCCTAAATCAGTGGTGCGTATATAGAAGAGCTATATCTAAATATTAACCGGTTTAAACCAAATTTGGCATACTTGACGATATCATCAGTTTTTAGTAACTATGTATGCCAAATTAAGTCTATATATATACAGTGCTGTTCAATTTGCAACCACATTACCTGTTGAAAATAAACTGTAATTATAATGAAAATAGAAATATTAAAACGAAATTTTAATACAATGTTGTTTCTTATTATGTCAATTTTAAATATTTAAGGAAAGTAATAGTTTTGACTTGTTTAAAACATTTGCAACTAATATTAATTGTCACATATAATTATAATAAAAATAAAGTTTTTGTAACTTTTAATGATAAATTTTAATAGTTGATACTATAATCATGCCGTTTGATTACTTCTGCACAACATCTTGCCATTGATCAGGATGAAATGGTCAATAACATCATATGTTTCAGGTTCCAATAGAGTTCATTAGTCTTCTGCAAAAATTTAATAACAATTTTTCGTTTTGCAACTTTCCAAAGGTTATTTTATGGCTTTTACATTAGGCAACTGAGCAGGCCAGTCAAGCATGAGCAATTTTTCATGGAAACTCCATTGTTTCCTTACACGTGTGCTGGAGGTCATGATCGCGCTGAATAATCCATGCAGATGGCATTTCCCGGAATGCTCATGGCAATATCACCGTTTCGGTGCCTCAAAATATTGCTTCACATAATATTCATTCTTCGTACCATACTTTGCAAGCTCAACATTTGCCTCCTCAGCCACATCCTGGCTCCCATTTATTTTTGTGAAAATGAAGGCGCGTAATTTTTGACTCCTTTACTCAAATTTGAGTGAATTGTTGCATAGTTCATTTAATTATATGATCTTCTGGCGTAGTCTCAAGTTTTCTTTTACCTCTGTGCACAGTTTTGGAGCATTCTCTGTTTATAACTCGATTTGTAGGCAATGTAAAAAAAAAACAAACCAAAAAATAGAATGCAATCATTGTGTGCGTAAAAGTTTTAAAAGGTCTGTAAATAATAAACAATTTATTTGAGGAATATTTGGAACATATATTAACAATTTTTAAAAGCGATTAGCTGGTTTAAAATTTGTGTACACAGCCCTGTTTTTTGTTGTAAACTTAAATAAATTTTTGCTACCGAAAATTTCGCTACAGGTGCATACCGGCCTTAAATACTGATATTTCCTGATAGGTAAAGAACCATAGATAACGCCATATCAATTGATAGTGAATCCCATCTTCAACATTAATTCGAATGGCCTGGTAAATTACATACTTTCAACAAATTTTCCAATAGGTTTGAAGCAATAAAATGAAATTTAGTTTGAAAAGTTGTTGCTAATATGTTGAGAAATTGTTGCTAACGTCTTGAATTCTACTGTTGAGGGCAATGTTCTTTGTTTTTTTTGAGAACACAATTTTTTCAACAATTTCTCAAATTGAATTCTAATCTAATTCTTTGACAAAATGTTTGAGAGCGTATTGAATATAAGCATTTCTCCAATGCTTGTGTATATTGAGGAGTTAAATTGAACAAGTAAGAAATAATTAATAATTAAAAATAATTAATTTGACTCGCATCGCAAATTATTGAGTAGCGACGCGTTTCACTTGCGAAATTATTGCTAGTGTGTTGAATTTACTGTTGAGGATGTTAGAGTTTTTTTTTTTTTTGTTGAGAACGCGATTTTCTCAACTTGAAGGCTTGTTCGAAACCGAAACTTTCAATTTACTATGGTGCTAATTTCGTATACTCATTTCTTTAACAAATGAAACTACTTTTTATTCGTTTTGATATAATCAAAACATGCCAAGCCTAGTGATGCCAATTTGTTACCAGCTCCCTGGGCTAGTAAAATTATACTCACCACGATTTACGTCAAATTGCTAGTAAAAAATTTCGGTATCGAACAGACCCTGAATATTACCCTAATACTTTGAAAAAAATGTATCAAAAATTGTTGAAATTTAGCATTTTTTAAACGTTTGTGTTTATTGGGTATTGTGATTGTGTTTTATGCGCCTTACAGACTATCAGTTATTCCGGACGACATTGCTCGTGTCGAACATATCCCATATATTGGACACATTATGAGTTAAGTCCGATGGCATAATCGATACTGCTGCATGGGATCGATAACACATTTACCGATTCGACACACTGTAAAGGGCACCTTATACTGTCGGATAAACCTTGCGACACAACACATTGCGGTGTCAATTCCGATTGTATAAGGTCATGTTCGCGTGTTGCGGGGACGTGTTGGCATAAAATCAAAACAACTTTGATTTTTTCTGGTTGGGTAGCACAAATCATTAGGTGTAAGGGGATGTTCACCAAACATTGTCACAAACAAATTTATTTTTACATTAAAAATAGGCATTTCTGCAATGAATTTATTGATATATCGCCAATTCTGGTTGGAAATTAAAGAAATATATAAATCTAAAACAGAATTATGGGAAAAACTTAGAAAAATTCCACTTCCATTCAATGGAAAACCAGGCGAGAAGTATATTGAAATTCATTAAATAATTTGTAATATATTAAATATGGATTACTTCAGGAATCATTGGTTTGCAACATAAACCCGGATTTTTATTATTTTCTTCCATTTTTCAGTAAAAAATAACTTCACCTATAACTTTTCATACATCTTCGTTTCTTATTTTTATGCTTCTTCTTATTTCGTCATGTTGTCATCATATTTGTTCGTGCAGTGTAAGGGCAAAACTTGAACAAACACACAACAAATAGACGAACCTATGTCGTAGTTTTATCCGACCGTCTAAGGTCCGCTTAAGATTCTTTACAAACACCGACATTCCGTCCGGAATAACTGATATTATGTAAAGCGCAGTAGAAGGACGCTGCGTACCAATAAATGGTTGTTGTGCGCAATTGCTAATATTTAGTTGGCTAGATTGAGAAACCATGGCGACTAAACAACAAAAACAAGAAACTCAAGGCACGTGGACGTTGTTTTACCAGAAGAATTTTTTGAAAAAATAAATTTTCCACCATGCTAAAGGCCAGGAAACGTTCAGCGGATAAAACGGGTTCTTCCGAGGAACCATTAAAAAAGAAAACCGAAAAGTTCAGCAAAGAAGGAAATGCCAAAAGTGACAAAAAACCAAAATTTAGCAAACCAACTAAACCGTCAGGCGGAAAGTTTTCAGGGAATTCAAATAAAACCAACAGTAGTAGACCTGGTAACAAATTTGCTGGAAAGCCAAAATTCCCAATTAAGCAAGATGATGCTGGTGGTAATAAGGGAGAAAAAACCGATTGGAACAAGTTCAAACAAGAGAAGAAAGATCTGAAACTGAAACGTAAACAAGGCAAGGACACTTACGAGATATCCATAGAAGCAAAACAAATCTATGAAAAACTTAAATGTCGCAAGACTGAAAAGAAAGCAGAATTGGTTGAGAAACTTTTTAATTTGTTTAGCACCGGAGATACAATACGGAAAGTGGTTATGGCTCATGACACTGCTCGGGTGATACAATGCATGCTGAAATTTGCTTCGCCTTCGGTACGAGAACAACTCTCCGAACGTCTAATGCCACTTGCTGTTGAAATGTCTATATCTAAATATGCTCATTTCTGTGTGCTACGTATGTTTAAATATGGATCACCAATCACAAAGACTAAATTAGTCGATGCTTTCTTTGGAAATGTGGTAAAACTTGCCTGCCACAACATTTCCAGTAAAATTTTAGATCATGTCTATCTTACGGTTGCCAATCCCAAGCAGAAAATTTACATGCGCCAAGAATTCTACGGAGATTTGTACAAGAAAACCAAAGACGATAAAGTTAAGACAATGGCAGATTGTTACAAAGATATGCCAGTGATGAAAGCTTCAATTTTGAGTTCAGTCAAAGCCAATTTAGAACACGTTTCCAACAAACAATTGGTTGATAATTCTTTGGTCCATGCCATTATGTTGGAATATGTTAAAGAAATGGAGGATGATAAGGTTGAGGAAACGGTGACCATGTTTGCCCCACTTATACCATTGATGCTTACCACTAAGGATGGTTGTCAAGCTTCGATTATATGTTTTTACAAATCAACACCAAAGAATAGAAGAGTGTGTAGAAGGAAATGTTAATAAAATAAGGCACTTATGTGTTGTTTTTTTTTTTCAGGCCATTATTAAAACAATAAAGGAACACTTGGTAAAAATATGCACCCATGAACATGGACATTTGTTCATTATAGCTCTTCTCAATTCATTGGATGACACTAAAGCCACTAAAAAAGCCATTTATGACACCATACATCCGGAGCTGCAAACTCTAATGGGAAATCAATGGGGTCGCCGTGTTATTGAATGGTTGGTGTCACCGGGCGGTACCAGTTGTTTCCATCCCACATTTATAGCCACCGTTGAAGAAGGCCTTCAATATGGCAAAAAAGATAAAGAATTGCGACGCAAAGAAATCTTTGAACAAGTCGAAGAACCAATTGCAACGGCCATTTCCGAACAGCCTGAGTTTTGGTTATCCGATAAACATATAGGCTTGGTAACCGGGGAAATATTGACACGATGTAAGATGGACACGGAATTTATAGTGTATTTCAATGTTATTGATTAAACTTTATTTTATAGTAAACGGAGACCATTTTACTAAGGCATCTACGGCATTAGCTAAAGTTATTGCTAATCCTGAATGGAGTGTTTGCGTTGAGGACGAGACTAAGGAAAAACAAAAAAAGAAACCTCAAGATGTTGAAAAAATCATTGCCGAAGCTACCAAACAAAAAACTAAAAAGAGGAAACAGGCTCAAAAAGTTGCAGATGAACAAAATGGTGAAGCGGAAACTGACGACGCAGAGGAACAAGATTCTGATGCTGAGGAAAAAGAAGAGGTAAGATAGTGATTAACCATATTAAAATAGATAAATTGGGTTTTGGGAAACATAGCTGCAAAAATAAAAACATTCCCAGTGAACGGTTAATACGTTTCTTGATTGAGGAACTAACTTTTAGACAAATTGATTGACTAGAAAATGTCGTCAAAGGTTACCGTGTTTTTCATATTTCATATTTTTAATCGGTAATTTTAAATTTGTTTGTTTCAAATAGGTTTAAAACAGAGTAAGAATTATTACAACGGTACAAATTATTTAAATTTTGTCGAAAAAAGCTAAATGCATTTTAGAAAATATGCAAATTTTTGAAAATATTTGATGTCAAACATTTGGCCAAGCGTTAGAATGCACTAAAAAATATAAGTAATAATAAGTGGAAATCCGTCCTATGGCAAGCTCAAGATAAATTCATCTGCACCAATTTTGCGTCACTTACGCTTTTTTTTTTTTTTGCTGAGTATATATAGATAGACCCATACAAACAGATCCCCAGATTTGACTAGAAAATTTTGTCAACATTTTATTTCTATAGGAAATTTTGTCAAAACTTTATTTCTATAAAAAATGTTATGCAAAATTTATTTCTATAGAAAATGTTGTCCACAATTTATTTCTATAGAAAATGTTGTCTAAATTTTATTTCTATAGAAAATTTTGTCGATATTTTATTTCTATAGAAAATTTTCCTCAAAGTTTTATTTCTATAGAAAATTTTGTCCAAAATTTATTTCTATACAAAAATTTGTCAAAATGTTATTTCCATAAAAAATGTTCCTCAAACTTTGGGAGCCACCGTGGTGCAATGGTTAGCATGCCCGCCTTGCATACACAAGGTCGTGGGTTCGATTTCTGCTTCGACCGAACACCAAAAAGTTTTTCAGCGGTGGATTATCCCACCTCAGTAATGCTGGTGACTTTTCTGAGGGTTTCAAAGCTTCTCTAAGTGGTTTCACTGCAATGTGGAGTGCCGTTCGGCTATAAAAAGGAGGTCCCTTGTCATTGAGCTTAACATGGAATCGGGCAGCACTCAGTGATGAGAGAGAAGTTCACCAATGTGGTATCACAATGGACTGAATAGTCTAAGTGAGCTTGATACATCGGGCTGCCACCTAACCTAATCTTCCTCAAAATTTATTTCTATAGAAAATTATGTCCAAAATTTATTTCTATAGAATTTTTTGTCCAAAATTTATTTTTATAGAAAATTTTGTCCAAAATTATTTTCTATATAAAAATTTGTCCAAATTTAATTTCTATAGAAAATGTTGTCAAAAATTTATTTCTATAGGAAATTCTGTCAAAATTTTATTTCTATATAAAATTTTGATAAAATTTTATTTCTTAGAAAATTGTTTATTTCTGTAGAAAATTTTGTCAAAATTTTATTTCTATAGAAAATTATATCCAAGATTTATTTCTATAGAAAATGTTGTCAACATTTTATTTGTATAGAAAATTTTCCTCAAATTTTGTCTAAAATTTATTTCTATAGAAAATTTTTTCCAAATTTTATTTCCATAGATTTTTGTACATTATGTTGGGCTCGAGTGGCAACCGTGCTAGCAGATCCTCTTGGAGGATCAAATTTCATCTGATCCGGTTGAAATTTGGCCCTCTAATTTCTAATTGCCTTTTCTAACAGATTCCATATGGACTAATTTATTTATTTAGTCATTTAATCAACTAACGCCTCTTTGGACTAAATATTGATAGATTTAATACAATTCAAAGCAAATTGCTTAAAACTAACTCTTAACCTAACCTAGCGCACAATCTTTTAATAAAAAGTAAATTTGAACTAATATTTGTAAAAACAGTAGGAAATAAATTGTCAGTATCAGAGCCCAACAAAGTACTATGTCATATGTTCGAGAAATGTAATAAGATATTATTAACAGCACACCAGTCACAAATCCGACCACTGTCAGCATCAAGATCACTTATGCAATCATTCATAGGGACAGAAGAACAAAATAACTGAATGTCGTCTTCATAAATACTCAGTTCCGAGTTAAAAACACAGTCACGCAAGTCGTTTACGTATAACATAAATAGAAGCGGGCCAATTATAGAGCCCTGAGGAACACCACAGACTACCTCACGTGTCGATAATATGCGATCTCTGGACAAGACAAACTGAGACCAACAACACAGGAACGAATATATTAACTTACACGAAGAATAAGAAAAATTAAACTGTTCGTACAATTTCCTTAGAAGAACATGATGATCAACAGAATTAAAGGCTTTTCTTAAGTCTAATATTGCCAGGATCCCCGGATATCCAGAGTTCACTGACCTTCTTATCTTGTCCGTCAGGTGAATCATCAATGAAGTCGTACTATGATCTCCCTTAAACCAGACTGACGACAATCTACAAATGAATGATTGTTCAAGTGGGAGCATACAATACAATTCAGAAGACAATATTAAGAAATTTTAAGTTGGCATCGGCAACTGTTACCACAAATCAAGTAATTCGTTTGTGGATGACAGTCTATAGTAGAAGTTAGTACGTAATCCAAGGTTGAAGGTAAAGTTTATAAAAAGGCTTCGTCGATATCCAGTGCACACTTCTTTTTATTTTGTAGCCCTTTCTGTGGTTTGTACATAGGTCTACCTTTGTTCCTTAGTGTAGCACACACATAACTTAACCCATACCGCCGCAACATCCATTTTGTGATTTGTATTTCACCGGGGGATAAACAACCGGATAGTAAAAGTTATCGGAACGGTAAATGATACACAGAAAATGAGAACAAACGTTTAGTAAAATGTTTGTATTGTATGTACTGTACTTCGCGTTTCCTCCTCAAAAACATTCTATTATTTAGTAACTAAAATGTAGAGCAAGTGTTTTAATATAAAGGGTGATTTGTTAAGAGCTTGATAACTTTTTTTTAAAAAAAAACGCCTAAAATTTGCAAAATCTCATCGGTTCTTTATTTGAAACGTTAGATTGGTCCATGACATTTACTTTTTGAAGATAATTTCATTTAAATGTTGACCGCGGCTGCGTCTTAGGTGGTCCATTCGGAAAGTCCAATTTTGGGCAACTTTTTCGAGCATTTCGGCCGGAATAGCCCGAATTTCTTCGGAAATGTTGTCTTCCAAAGCTGGAATAGTTGCTGGCTTATTTCTGTAGACTTTAGACTTGACGTAGCCCCACAAAAAATAGTCTAAAGGCGTCAAATCGCATGATCTTGGTGGCCAACTTACCGGTCCATTTCTTGAGATGAATTGTTCTCCGAAGTTTTCCCTCAAAATGGCCATAGAATCGCGAGCTGTGTGGCATGTAGCGCCATCTTGTTGAAACCACATGTCAACCAAGTTCAGTTCTTCCATTTTTGGCAACAAAAAGTTTGTTAGCATCGAACGATAGCGATCGCCATTCACCGTAACGTTGCGTCCAACAGCATCTTTGAAAAAATACGGTCCAATGATTCCACCAGCGTACAAACCACACCAAACAGTGCATTTTTCGGGATGCATGGGCAGTTCTTGAACGGCTTCTGGTTGCTCTTCACTCCAAATGCGGCAATTTTGCTTATTTACGTAGCCATTCAACCAGAAATGAGCCTCATCGCTGAACAAAATTTGTCGATAAAAAAGCGGATTTTCTGCCACTGATTTTGGTAATAAAATTCAATGATTTGCAAGCGTTGCTCGTTAGTAAGTCTATTCATGATGAAATGTCAAAGCATACTGAGCATCTTTCTCTTTGACACCATGTCTGAAATCCCACGTGATCTGTCAAATACTAATGCATGAAAATCCTAACCTCAAAAGAATCACCCTTTATATATATATTTTTTTATTTTTCTTAGGTTGCAACAGTGAATGTCATTGGTATTGAAGAAGCTGGACTCCACATTATTCTTAAGAAAATTATCAAAAATGATAAAGAACGCTTGTCCAAGGATTCCAAGGGGGAGACCTTTGGTAGCATTCTAGTTCAAGAGTTGTCAGATGAAACTCTCAAATCCTGGATTAATATAAATCGCGCCTGTTTTATCTTACTAAATATAGTCGAAAATAACTCCGAAGATGTACAAAAACAACTGAAAGATTTACTGAAATCGCATATGGCTACCCTAAAGAAGCAAAAATTTAATGGAGCTCAATTACTGTTGAAAAAATTAAAGTAATTTCCATGTTCTAGATATAGGTATTATTTGAAAAAAATATTTGTAATTAAATAATATTTTATTAAGTTAAAATGTTTTCTAAAAAAAAAATACAAAAAAATATCCTTTTAACAAAAGTAAACGTATTTTTTCTTTTTCATGAGTTGTTAGTGGATATTTCCATTTTCTTTTTAAATTTTATTTAGAGGAAAAATGCATAATTAGCGGCAGACCTTTCTGCATATCTAAAATCTCCGTTTTATGAATATTAAAATAATAGGCGGTATTTCTATGCTACTTTGGCTTAAGTGCTCCAAGTATTCCAATTTTAAGTCAGTTTATTCTGTGCGTAGAATAATATGCAATCCCGAGTCTGTGTCGACAATTTTTGATAATTGACCCACTTTTAAACTGAATGCAGCCTCTTCGAAAGGCTTTTGCATTTGACCACGTCCAAACAGACCCAAATCTCCACCTCTCTTGGCCGAACTACAATCGGAATATTTCTGTGCTAGTTCATCCAAACTGGCACCATTTTCAATTTGTTTGCGATAGTCTTCTAAAATTTCTCGAGCTTCTTCCTTGCTGCGGGTGATTTTCTCCTCACGCCAGGAAGATGGACGGCGACTACCACTATGTTTAACCAGCAAATGGGAGCAACGAACTTCATTGGGTCCACTGGATGTGACTTCCTTCTTGGCTGGTTCTGTCGGCATATCCCATTGTGATTCCTTAGTGTAAATATTTAGATAGTATGTCAGGCCTACAAGAGACCATTATAAAACAATTAGTTTGGAAACTTGGTACATAAATTCTTCTACTCTCTCATCCCTTGCATATATACTAAGATATTGTTTTGTAAATCTACTCTTTACTTACCTGTAGAACGACTTGTTCTCATCTCCCATCCTTCGGGTACCTTACTTTCGTTATCCGACATTTTTTTAGTAATACAACGACCTTCTTTGTGTGCTAATATTATAAAACTTTGGCGTAAAACTTTGCGAAGTTTTTTTCTCTCCTTTTATTCTTTTTAATCGACGCATGTATACCAAAGTGTTGCCAGGTGTCATATTCCTATAGCCGGCTTGCGCCGAAAATGCCAGAACGAGTATTTGCAAACAAATTTTGAGAACAGCTGACGCATGAACTAAGCTAGATTATAACGTTTTGAGCGATGCGTATTACGACGGGACAGTGACACTACGGCAAAAATGTTAATAATGCGCCGATCATATTATAACAGCCAATTTTTCATATCCGTTATTTTCCGTTATAAATTCATCTATCTAGGGCATCTTAATGTCTGTTATCCATTAGCACATCTCATCAGTGCAAGTCGCGTCGGTGTTGTCAGATTGCATTTTGATAGTGTGACGCTTTTTTATTTTTATTTTGTTTTTATTTATTTAACTCATTTTACAACCAAGTCGAAATGGCCATATACGGTTACAGGGATACTCAAAATAAGGAATTACATTAAATTTACTTTAAAAAAATTATAAAAATAATTAGGACTCAAACAATAAATATAAACATCCCAATAAACACAGGATGAGCGTTTTTCAAATGCAACAACTTTTCAGTTTGAGGGTAAATATAATTTTCAACATAAATTCAACTTGACTTGAAATAGCTCATCTTCAATACATCTTCAAATTGTTTGCGAATTACTTTCAATTTGCCAAAATGTTGACGAAATCTTTGAAAAGGTGTTGAAGATAATATGAGAAAACTTTGACAAAACACTACCATAAAATGCAACGAAAAAACCACCCTGCCAACATTTTTTGAATTTGGGGACTCTTTTGAGAATCCCCACTACGTCGAAAACAATCATATACGACATCAAAAACTCATCGGAAAAGCGCCGTCACTATTGAGAAGTTGTACCACGCCAAGTTACTACAAAAATGTTTCGCATGAGTGCAATTATTAGGTGCCTTTATAGATCAATTTAGAACGACGCCAATAAGGGACCCTCCAAACAATCAGAAAAAGTGCATTTTAAGATAGTTGTAAAAGAATCATTGTGGTCGAGTAAAACACGTTTGTTTAGATATTTATTAATTTGATTAAACATTTACAAATTCTTAAAAATATAACATTTATACCACTATCACATTACATTTAACATAATTTTTGGCATTAATGATGATGTTGAGTTACAAGTAGCGAGTTACATGTTGCTGCGTCTATCAACCAGTGTTTTTATTCCATGGAGGCAGCGTGTCTGTAAAATATCTGAAAAACAATCACTTTATTCCATTTGGAAAATCCCCAAATTGTTCACCAATATACTTTTCACAATTTTAAGCGTATAATCTATGTTTTCAGAACTTTATTTTCGTTTTTATTTAATTAAAATATAACAAGCTGGTTGCGCTTGGCGTTTCACAAAAAATGGCTTTTTTAACAGTAGGGATGGCAAATTACTTGCATGTACTTTTTGATGTACCTTTTCATGATGGTTGAAGTGACATTTACGAGTCTGTGGTAACGATGAGGTTGAAATGGAACTTTGAAATGCTGGCAGGGCATGTGGTTTTCAATACTTATTTGTGCAACGAAGTTCGTGGTCAATTGAAGAAATAAAAAAAAAAAAATGGAAAATTTAAGCAAATAACCAAATAGTTTATAAAAATAGGTAAGTGAAAATAAAAAATGAAATAAAACTTTAAGGAAGTCACTAAAAGTATATCTCTTTGCAGAAAACTAGAATTATGGATTCTACGTTCTTGAAAACATTAAAAAGCTGACCAATGAAAAAATTGTGGACAATTATCTGGAACTGCTTCAAATAGTTTATAATAATTGGTACGTCAATATGAAAAATTAAATCAAAACTTTAGAGAATTCACTAAATTTAAATCTCTTTGCAGAAAACCAAAATCTTTGGATGCTACATTCTTGCAAACATTAAGAAGCTGACCAATGAAACATAAGTGGCTTACCGACAAGAAAAAGTATCCAGAAACATTTCAAAGTGCATCCAATTAAAATTGTTAAAAACAACAAATTGATAAAATCAACAACTTCTGGATGAAAATGTGCATCACATCGTCAGTTTAATTTACATCCTATTATCAGTTTAAAATGGATATTTTGTGAATTTCTTCTGCTGGGAATCTATTCTAACACGCGATCCAGCACGTTCCTAATTTCAAATTGCCCGCATATTAATACATTTTAATACGGTTTTATGACACCAACAGGAAGGAAATCGAATTATGAATGCAAAACTGTTTACAAATCATGTTTAAGATTTTTTAAGTTTTGTTCTTATTTGTTGATATGTTTAATAGGATTATAATTTTTCAATTGGTATTGTAGTGTATTATCCCTGCCAGCATTTCAAAGTTCCATTTCATCCTCATCGCTACCACAGACTCGTAAGTGACACTGCAACAATCGCCAACTGTGATAGTATTTTGCCATCACTATTCGCATGAAAGTATTTTGCCATCACTATTGTTACAAGAGCCATTTTATATTTTGTGAACCACCAAGCACAACTAGCTTCTTATACTTTATTTAAACAAAAAATATAATGAAGTGCTGAAAACATAGTTATTTCGATTAAAATTGTGAAAGGTATATTGGTGAACAATTTTTGTCTTTTCAAATGGAATAAAGTGAAAGTTTTTCAAATATTTTTCCAGACACACTGCCTCCATTGGGAATAAAAGCACTGGCTGATAGACGCTACAACATGTAACTTGCAACTTGTAACTCAACATCAATCTTTTATTAATGCATCAAAATATGTTAAATGCGATGTGATAGTCGTATAAATGTTATATTTATGAGAATTTATAAATGTTTAATAAAATTAATAAACATCTAAACAATCGTGTTATACTTGACCACAATGATTCTTTTACGACTATCTTAAAATGCACTTTGAAGGGGCTCTTATTGGCGTCCTTCTAAATGTATCCAGAAGGGCACCTAATAATTGCACTAATGCGATACTTTTTTGTAGTAACTTGGCGTGGTACAACTTCTCAATAGTGACGGCGCTTTTCCGAGGAGTTTTGGATATCGTATACGACTGTTTTCGACGTAGTGGGGATTCTCAGAAGCGCCCCCAAATTCAAAAAATGTTGGCAGGGATGTAGTGTAGTGTATTATTATATATTTTATTTTGACGAAAATGAATACATTATACAAAATTCATAGAATTTTGGCTTTGACTTTCAATTTGATGTGGGGATATCATTCATACAAATTTTGGTTGAAAAGTATTTGCAACGATGTTAATTTTTAATTTGACTCGCATCGAAAATTGTTTGAGAAATTATTGAGTAGCGATGCAATTCAATATGAGGATACCACTTGAGAAATTATTGCTAATGTGTTGAATTTTACTGTTGCGGGTTATGTCTGTTTTTTTTTTTTGTTGAGAAGGTGATTTTCTCAATTTGTATATTACATTAATCCTTTGAAAAAATGTTTGAAAAATTGTTGAAATTTGGCATTTTTCAAATGTTAGTGTTTGGGCCAGCACTGTCGTCCGGATAAACTTATAATCTGAACGGCGTATTAACTACAGTACTATTGTACAAATTGTATTCCAGTATAAACATCCCATACTAACATACTAGGAAACACGCATATTAATTAGGGTGTTGTTCACTTTGCAGCTGATTTCTTTAATGTTTCATTTCCCACCAAGTTGTCACTGTCACGTATTCATTCCATTTCATTTCTATTGAGAAGTTACCATCTATATTCCCAATTGGAAATGGTATACGGTAGCTTCGAGTCAACGTCAGACAAAACACGGAAATTTGTTTAACCAATTGAACGTGTATAATTCATGAAATGTGAAAAAAGTATTGAAAATAATTAATATATTTGATTGGAAAATAAATAAAGCAGGCTAGTGAAACGAAAAAGTTTTTATCAACTAGTAGCATTTGCCTAAAACATCTCATCAAGAATTAGTGTATACAAAAAAAGGTGAAAAATCAGTGAAATCACTTTGTTGTCGTTGCAAAAAAGAATCATGAAATAAAAGTTTTTGTATGTGCGTGTGTTAAAAGTGTGATTACAATTGGAAAAAATTGTTAAAGAATTTGATTTAATGAATGAGAATAATAAACCAACACCTGTCTTCTAAACTTGGCTTAAAATATTTTTTTTTGGCTGTTAACAGCAAAAATCTGTAGCAACAACAACTATAAAATTGAGAGCATACAAACAAAATTTTCACTCTGTAGCAGAGAGGCGGAGACTGTGCTGCGACAGAGAGACAACAGAATAGTAAACGCAACGTAAGTAAAATGTAATCTCTTCACTAGGTATAATGAAAAAAAAAAAAACTTTCAAATTTCACAAAAACATAATAGAACGCTGCAAAGGGGGAGCAGACACACAATTAAAAGTGAAGATAATCAAGTTGTGGTAATATTGGCCATCGCATGGGATTAATCATTCATTTATTTATGTAGCATTTGTGTCGCATCGACGTTTTCATCGTTGTCGAGAAGGGAGTTGCCAATAATTAATATTCATTCCGGAATTGGGGATTCGTAGTGATGTTGCTTGGCAAAATATTTTGGCCACTTGGACATTTTGCAGCAATGATTAATATTGGGTTTACACAATGTTTGAAATGTCGCTTTTTCGACATTGTATTTCGCAAGGTTTCTAATGTCAAAACAGTCGATTTCTTGCAAACAAATGACCACGGATTAAATCCTAGTTTTGATCGAAACAAAAAAAGTTATTCAGCGGTCGACTATCCGGAGTGTTTCAAAGGGTTTCTAAGTGATTTCATTGTGATTGTGTAAATTTTAAATTTGGTCCCATGGTTCGGACCTAATGAAATTTTGTTGATTTTGGTCCACTTTCGTCAAATCGGTATTTATACCCTTCACCACTACTGTGGTACAGGGTATAATAAGTTTGTGCATTTGTTTGTAACGCCAAGAAGGAAAAGTCTGAGACCCATCGTTTAGTATACCGATCGTCTTAGAATTAAATTCTGAGTCGATTTAGCGATGTCCGTCCGTCTGTCTGTCTGTCTGTCTGTCTGTCTGTCTGTCTGTCTGTCTGTCCGTCTGTCTGTCTGTTGATGTATTTTTGTGTGCAAAGTACAGCTCGCAGTTTTAGTCCGATTGTCCTAAAATTTGGTATAGGGTCCTGTTTCGGCTCAAAGACGATCCCTATTGATTTTGGAAAAAAATCGGTTCAGATTTAGAAATAGCTGCCGTATATATTTTTCACCGATCTGGTCATAATTGGCGTGTATATCAACCGATCTTCCTCAAATTCCGTACATCCGAATATTTTATGAGTCTCGAAAAACTTGCAAAATATCAGCCAAATCGGTTCAGATTTAGATATAGCTCCCATATATAGTTTTCGCCCGATTTACACTCAAATGACCACAGAGGCCAATTTTTTGCTCCGATTTAGTTGAAATTTTGCACAGGGAGTAAAATTAGCATTGTAGCTATGTGTGTCAAATTTGGTTGAAATCGGTTCAGATTTAGATATAGCTCCCATATATATCTTTCGCCCGATTTACATTCATTTGCCCACAGAGACCAATTTTTTGCTCCGATTTAGTTGAAATTTTGCACAGGGAGTAGAATTAGCATTGTAGCTATGCGTGCCAAATTTGGTTGATATCGGTTCAGATTTAGATATAGCTCCCATATATATGTTTTTCTGATTTCGACTAAAATGGTCAAAATACCAACATTTTGCTTGTTAAATCGCCACTGCTTAGTCGAAAAGTTGTAAAAATGACTCTAATTTTCCTAAACTTCTAATACATATATATCGAGCGATAAATCATAAGTAACCTTTTGCGAAGTTTCCTTAAAATTGCTTCAGATTTAAATGTTTCCCATATTTTTATACCCTTCACCACTACTGTGGTACAGGGTATAATAAGTTTGTGCATTTGTATGTAACGCCAAGAAGGAGTAATCATAGACCAACCTTTTAGTATACGGATCGGCTTAGAATTAAATTCTGAGTCGATTTAGCGATGTCCGTCTGTCTGTCTGTCTGTCTGTCTGTCTGTCTGTCCGTCTGTCTGTCTGTCTGTTGATGTATTTTTGTGTGCAAAGTACAGCTCGCAGTTTTAGTCCGATTGTCCTAAAATTTGGCGTAGGGTCCTATTTCGGATCAAAGACGATCCCTATTGATTTTGGAAAAAATCGGTTCAGATTTAGATATAGCTGCCATATATATTTTTCACCGATCTGGTCATAATTGGCGTGTATATCAACCGATCGTCCTCAAATTCCGTACATCCGAATATTTTATGGGTCTCGAAAAACTTGCAAAATATCAGCCAAATCGGTTCAGATTTAGATATAGCTCCCATATATAGTTTTCGCCCGATTTACACTCAAATGACCACAGAGGCCAATTTTTTGCTCCGATTTAGTTGAAATTTTGCACAGGGAGTAAAATTAGCATTGTAGCTATGTGTGTCAAATTTGGTTGAAATCGGTTCAGATTTAGATATAGCTCCCATATATATCTTTCGCCCGATTTACATTCATTTGCCCACAGAGACCAATTTTTTGCTCCGATTTAGTTGAAATTTTGCACAGGGAGTAGAATTAGCATTGTAGCTATGCGTGCCAAATTTGGTTGATATCGGTTCAGATTTAGATATAGCTCCCATATATATGTTTTTCTGATTTCGACTAAAATGGTCAAAATACCAACATTTTGCTTGTAAAATCACCACTGCTTAGTCCAAAAGTTGTAAAAATGACTCTAATTTTCCTAAACTTCTAATACATATATATCGAGCGGTAAATCATAAATAAACTTTTGCGAAGTTTCCTTAAAATTGCTTCAGATTAAAATGTTTCACATATTTTTTTACTAATATTGTGTTCCACCCTAGTGCATTAGCCGACTTAAATTTTGAGTCTATAGATTTGTAAAAGTCTATCAAATTCTGTCCAGATCGAGTGATATTTGGGACAAACCTTTATATATAGCCCCCAACACATTTGACGGATGTGATATGGTATCGAAAATTTAGATCTACAAAGTGGTGCAGGGTATAATATAGTCGGCCCCGCCCGACTTTAGACTTTCCTTACTTGTTTTTTTTTTTTCTCAAAATTTTCAATAGATGTAAAATTTTGACACAATTTTCTGTAGAAATGAAATTTTGTCAAAAATTTCTGTAGAAATAAAATTTTTACCAAATTTTCTATAGAATGATACTTTGTTATTATTTTGTACAGTAATAAACTTAACAAAAAAACTTGTATAGATACAAAATTATGCAAAAATTTTGTATAGGAATAAGACACCTCCTCTTTATAGCCGATTCCGAGCGACGTTCCACATTGCAGTGAAACCACTTAGAGAAGCTTTGAAACCCTCAGAAATGTCACCAGCACCACTGAAAAACGTTTTGGTGTTTGCTCAAAACTGGGTTTGAACCCACGACCCTGTGTATGCAAGGCGTGCATGCTAACCATTGCACTACAGTGATTCCCTAACCTATAGATTGTTAATCGCATTTAAAATCTATTCCATTGACAGAACCATACGATTCCACATAAACAATTTGGTAACTGGTATATCCCCAGTTGAATTGTTTTTACAAACACAAATTCAAATGAAAAAGCTCTTAATATTAGTTAGCATATCATTTTAGACATCACATATTTTTATGACGTTGAAAACTCTCATGATGGTTTGCGACAGACACATGCATTATGCTGAGCACTTTGCAAATTTTATAATTAAATATTGCTGACAATGCGTTTTGCGATAAGACTGTGGTGAAAAATTGATAACTTTGGGTCGTTGAGCTTGTCACTAAATATATTGTATGTCGGAAGCAAATGAAATTGTTACAATCATATGAGATCGTGTATAGAGAGTATGGCCTTGGCAGTGACTACGGTTTTGGGAAAATATATTAAAATCTCATTATTTCCAAATTTTTTGCCTGTTTAAATTTCCACTTCGTCAGTTGTCTATCGGTTTGGCAACTTTTCTATAATAGACTGATCAAGAAAAATACTATCCATCGTTAGCCACTTGCTATTTTGCCCATTTTTATGAAATATAAGAATACCGCAAAAAGAACCAATTTTTTGGCTTCCTCTTTGGAACGAAAATGCTTATCAGCCAGCTCATGCTTTATCGATCGGAACAAAATCAAGTAATCAGAAGGAACAATGACTCGTCTATACCACAGTTGGGGTTAGGACTTCCCAAATAAAGTTTTATGTTGTTGTTGTAACAGTTTATTGTGATTTCATCCATTTTTATGTTATACGCTCTGGTAGTCAGCTTGTGGCCAGATCGAGGAACTCTGCGACTAAGGTGGGGTGCGTCCAAGAGTGATCTGGTGGTAAGTCGGGTTGGTTTAGCAGGGCAAGAGAAAAGATGACGCGTGTCGTGCGGCCCTTGGTTGCAAATTGGACATACGTCAGCTACGCTGCTATCAATCACTGATAAGTAGCAATTGAGGCGGCTGCACTTGCCTGATCTTAATTGTAGCTGCTCACCGCTTCAGCTACAGTATCCTCATGAATACTGTTCAAACCTGCCTGGTACGCTGCTTGATCTAGAGGCTCTCTTTTGTAACGCTGGATCTCGCGCTCTAGATGATTTATATCAACCTGGATGGTGGTTGTGTATCCATGAAATGGTGATTTGGATGATTACTGCGATAACAACTCAGGAGATACTGCTTTGACAACATATAATTGTGTCTTCGCACAGGGATGATCTTTGTCTCCACATAAAGGTGATCCAGGGGTGTGCTGCGGAGACACCTAGTCGCAGTTCTAAGGGCAGATCTCTATGTTATTCCACTGCGTGTCACGGGTCTACGGTGTCCACACTGGAGCTGCATAAGTTTACCACTGACCGGCCAATTGCCTTATAAGTAGTTAACAAGGTTTCCTTATCCGCACCCCAAGTACTGCCGGCTAGAGACTTGAGGACCTTGTTTCTACCGCGGATCTTATTACATATTGCAGTGGCATGGGCAGATGACCTGAAAAGGCTGTCGAATGTTACCCCGAGTATCTTGGGGTAATTTACTGTCGGAATTATTTTGCCATCGACTCCAACATTCAACTGCCTACGCACTTCCGCCGTCCATGTAGTAAACAGTGTGGCTGAGTATTTGGTGGCAGATATCCTCAGATTGCTAGCAGTGAAATAACTGGTAAGATCGCATATGCCATCAACAATGGGCCCGGATGCCATGATTTTACAGTCGTCCGCATATGATACAATCTCGACGCCGTCAGGAGAGGGAGGAATCGAGGACAGGTAGAGGTTAAATAGTGCCGGAGATATCACAGGGAGTTCCCCACCCTGGGGATGTCCTCGAATAATCCCCTATTGATAGGATAGGGGATTATTCGATGTCCTCGAATAATACCCTATTGATATGTGTCGAAATGGCATGTAAGGCTGTCGTCGTATTGTGTACCTTACGGAATCCATGTTGATGGTGGGCAGCTGGAAAATTCTCCACAAGGCTGGGGAGGAGTAGTGCCTCAAGTGTCTTGGCTACTGGCGAGAGAGGGGACATCGGAAGAGAAGGGATCTTGGCTACTGGCGAGAGAAGGGATTCTTTGGAGCAGCTGATCGCAAATGATGTTTTATGGGCACGAAACTTGTTGTTTACCGGGCAACTGACACATTTTTTGAAAAAGAAAGCTATATAGTTTAACTATTGTCTAATGTGGGTATCCCCAACTAAGCCATCTTTGCAATTATTGTTGCTGTTTATCATGCAGTGCTCGGCACAAATAGGAACATCAATTGAATTAGGGTACAAAGCTCCTGTGGACCACACACAATTGCTCCAACCAAATACACAGCATTAGCTTCTTTCCATGGATATTCGGAACTTTCCTTTGGTGTCTTTGAAGCAGATCATGCCCGCCTTGCATACACAAGGTCGTGGGTTCGATTCCAAAAAGTTTTTCAGCGGTGGATTAGCCCACCTCAGTAATGCTGGTGACATTTCTGAGGGTTTCAAAGCTTCTCTATGTGGTTTCACTTCAATGTGGAACGCCGTTCGGACTCGGCTATAAAAAGGAGGTCCCTTGTCATTGAGCTTAACATGGAATCGGGCAGCACTCAGTGATAAGAGAGAAGTTCACCAATGTGGTATCACAATGGACTTTACATCGATCATTCGTTGCACGCAGACGCGAAATTAAAGCTCTTGAATAAATTGGATATTTTTTTCATAAACACAACATCTAAAACATTAACACTTTTTAAATCATTTGAGTGAGATTTGATTTCACTTAAATGGTATTAAATTCATAAGATAACATGGATTTAAATTGTGGAAAATGTAAAACCACTTGCCGAGACACGGAAGTAAGGTGCAGCAGTTTTTGCGGAAAATTTTTTCATATGAAATGTGTTGGCTTATCAAAGTATGAGTGCGATGCAATTTTTAAACACCAGAATATTAAATTTTTTTGTGATTCTTGTATTAACTTTATGCTGGTCACAAATGAAAATTATAAACATTTATTGTCAATGGTTATTGAAAATGAAGCAAAAATAACTAGCGAAATTAACAAAAACAACCAGTATGTGGAGAAACGAGTTGAAGAGGCAAAGATAGAAATTATGAGCGAGCTGAAAAATAACAAAGCTAATCCAGAAGTACAAACATATGCAGACAAGCTTAAATCTACCAACAATGTACCCGTTATTTTGAAACCAAAAAATAAGCAGAACAGTGAGACAACTGAGAGAGAGGTAAAAGAGAGGATTAAACCTTCAGCACTCAATGTACATGTAAAAGGAATAACGAAGAGAAATGATGGTATGATAGCTATAAGATGCGAGAACGAGAGTGCACGGAACGTTTTAAGAGAACAAATTAAAGAGAAAATGGGAGAAAATTACGAGGTACAATCACCATCAATGAGAAAACCGAAACTGTTAATTGCAGGTTTAAGCGAGTCGTTGCAGCTATAAGAAAACAAAACAATATACAATGCAATTATTTGGAATGTGTCAAGGTATACAGGTCATATAAAAATCGAAACACATTTAACGTCATAATTGAGACTGATGGAGAGGGATTTAAGGAAATTATGGATAAACAGGAAATTAATATAGAGTGGGATAGATGTCCTGTATATGAAAGTTTGAAATTTTTAAGATGCTTCAAATGTTGGGGATTCGCTCACACATCGAAACATTGCAGAAGTGAAAATCAAGTATGTGCTAAATGCAGTGAAGTTGGCCACTCGTACAGAGAGTGTAATAATAACATATCCAAATGCATAAATTGTTTAAAGGCAAAAGAGAGGTTACATTTATCGGATATAGACATCAATCATGATTGCCGAGATACTGGGTGCCGTGTTCTGAAACGTAGAGAAAGAATAGAAGCAGAAAGGGTGCAATACTAGCAACCAAAGAATATATGTGGATTGTACTTAAATATTGGTGGTTTATGTGCTAACTTTGAGGATCTGGAAGTAATACTTGGTGAAAACGAGTTTGATTTTATTTGCTTGAGTGAAACACACCTAACTGCAGACTTGGAAGATAGATAATTCTCTATTCAAAACTACAATATTTTGAGATGTGATGGCGATTCTAGGCATACGGGTGGTGTGGCTCTTTACATAAAAGATTCATGGCAATCAAGAGTTATTGAATGTATAGCAATTGATAAGACGATTTGGTGGCTTAAAGTGGAAATCTGGAAAAGTTATATAAAATTTTTTATTGCTGGTGTTTACAGATCGCCAAATAGACAAAACAGCTCAGAAGAAATATTCTGTAACTTTTTTGAAAACCAAATGGACAAAATTAGTGGAAATGACATTGGTATTATTGTTGGCGATTTCAACATAAATTGGAATGAAATTTCTACAAAGCGACAAAAAATTGAGGAAATAATAAATGATAATTTTTTTAACCAAATTGTAAACCAACCTACCAGAGTTACTAGTACGACTTCAACCTTAATTGATTATGTAGTAATCAATATTGACCTATGTACTGCAAAAACCTGTACAAACCTCAAAATTAGCGACCACGAATCAATTGAAGTTAAGTTTCCATCAAAAAGAGAGACAGTTACCACAACTAAGAATATCCAAATATTGCGTTACAACGACGACCTTTTCCGAAGAACCATAGTTAATGATGACATTTATTACTACCATCCTGTAAATTCCGTTGATGACTACGCCGAACGTCCGTTTGAAAGTATTAATAGGGCTTTGCATCCAATGATATGCACGAAGGAAACAAAATCAAAAAAATTACCAAACTATTGGTTTAATAGCAATTTAAAGAGAATGCAAGTTCACAAACAACAATTACATCAAAGAGCTGTTTGGATAAACGATAATACTAGTTGGGAAAATTATAGGCATTTCAGAAATCAATACAAATCACAACTTCGTAGTGCTAAGGAAACTTTTATCAGTAATAAAATTGATAACTGTACAGATCAACGGTCAATGTGGAAAACTATAAAAGAATTTGTACTTAAGAAAGATGATACCCATATTAAGAAAATAAAAGTAAATGGATCCCTCATATCTGATGAGAAACGCATAGCTGAAGAAATGAACAAATTTTTTATAGAGAGTGTAGAAGAAATAGTCAGCAGTATACCTCCGATCAATTATGAAAATAATATTTCACACATTCCAAAGGAGAACTTCAAATTCAAATTTATAAATACCAATGATTTGAAATCTTTATTAAAGGGAATGAATACAAAAAAATATCAACATTTTCTGTCAGTAAAAATTCTATTAAATAACTTTGACTTGCTTGGTGAAGCAATAAAACGTTTAATAAATGAATCTATGCGATGGGGAATTTTCCCTAAATGTCTAAAAGAGTCATATGTAATACCCATACCGAAAATCAAAAATACGGATAACCCCAATGAAATAAGACCAGTAAATATGCTTCCGATTCTTAGTAAAATATTAAAAAAAGTAATATACACGCAACTGAATAGCTATTTTGAATCAAATAATGTATTTATCGAAACGCAATCAGGATTAAGACATAATCACAACTGTGAGTCCCTTTTGAATCTCGTTATTACTCAATGGAAATCTGAAGTCACGAATAAAAATTGCATCATAGCAGTTTTCTTGGATTTAAAACGTGCATTTGAAACCGTCGATAGAGAATTATTGGTACAGAAAATTGAAAAATATGGAGTAAAAGGAGTTGAAAGTAAATGGTTTAAAAGTTACCTGGAGGAGAGAACACAAAGAACAAAATGTGGCCTTTATGTTTCATCAGGGAGTACTGTAGGAATCGGTGTACCGCAGGGAGCAATATTAGGAACACTGCTATTTTTAATATATATTAACGATCTAAAAAACATATTAAGAAATACTAAATTATGCTTGTTTGCTGATGATGCTTTGTTGTACATAACTGGAAAAAATACAAACGAATGTATATCAAAGCTTAATGAAGATCTAAGAGCAGTGGAAAAGTATTTAAAAATGAACAAACTGAAGCTCAACATAAACAAAACTAACGTAATGATTATCAATGGAGTAATTGAAGGAAATATTCTAATCGATGAACAAGAAGTGAATCAAGTTGAGGAAATAAAGTACTTAGGTATTGTAATTGACAAAAAATTGAAGTTTGATGCACAATACAACTATATCTGCAAAAAGATCTCAAAAAAAGTTGCTTTTTTAAAAAGAATACGAAACAAAGTTTCTCTTCCAACAGCAATCAATATATTTAATACGATTATTAAACATCACTTTGAGTACTGTTCAACAATCATGTTTATGGGAAATCAAGCTATGAAAGCCAGACTTCAGAAGTTACAAAATAAAGCAATGCGAGCGATTCTAAAATGTCATCATTTAACGCATACAATCAGCATGTTGAATAAACTAAAATGGATGTCAGTTAACCAAAGACTTACAATGAACGCATTGATATATATATATTTAAAATAAAGCACGACTTAGTTCCAAAGTATATGCAAGGTTTTATAACGTATGTAGCAGACGTTCAACCGTACAATTTACGAAATATTCAAGATTTTCGATTAAATTTAAGTAGAACCAATTTTTATCAAAACTTATTGTTATATAATGGGCTTAAATTATTTAATGAACTGCCAATTGAATTAAAAAATGAAAATAACATACATTCCTTTAAAAAATCGCTCATTTCATATGTAAAAGAAAATTTTTGAAAAGTTATGTAATGTCAAAATTACCCTATCCAATTTACGGTCATTTTCATGTAGCTCCGTTAGGCTTTAACTGCCAGTTAACAGAAAGTAAATTGCAAATATCTTCTCTCCAGTTAACTTTAACTGAAAAAATTTCGTCAGTTAAGTTCCTAACTGGCATATGGAATATATATGCAAGATGACAGCTTCGTCCATAATACGGTTTAAAAGTTGGTTAGTTAACGGAACACTAACGGAGCTTTATGAAAATGGGGGTTAATAATTTAACGAAGTATTGTTTAAAATCAGTAGCATGTTATGCTAAATAAATAAAATAAAAAAAAATAGTCTAAGTGAGCCTGATACATCGGGCTGCCACCTAACCTAACCTAACTAACCTATTATTACATTAAAATTAACCTCTCATAACTGGCGAGCTTCCAAAAGTGGACAATAGTTAGGAGACTACTTCTAAGAGGTTTCACTATTCATTCAATATTGCGTGTTTCCCGAACTGCATTCAATGTTCGGGACATTTTAGAAGGCCAGGTAATATCTGAAAAAATATGGCGAATGGATGCCCTGAGAAAATCATTTACACCGGTATGGGCCAAAATACCGCCAGATTACATTTGCACCTCGTTTTTTCACAACTTCAGATCAATATTTTAGTCCAAAGGTTTTCATATCTCAGTAAAAGCGAACAGATTCTAAAATTTTGGTTAATTTCAAATATTCAAATTCATTTACCAGGTATACTGTTATGAAATGAGCGTTTATTTTCATGTGGCACCCATTTTTCACACTTTGGGATTTTTCCTATAGCATTTAAACGGTAAGATATTGTGCAACATTTAACATTGTAGCCATTTGCTTTTGGCTCAAATTGTCAACACCATCCAATATCATTTGCAAATTCGGTGTCTTAAAACTTTTTTTGGTGGTCCTGCACGTTCTTTATTTTTTATATCAAAATCATTATTTCTGAACGGTTGAAACAATCTTTTGCATGTTCCTTCTGATAGAGCCTGATCACCATATGCCTCGACAAGCATTCCATGCGAATCTACAGCCCATTTCTTCAAATGAAAATAAATAATTAATGCTTTCAGCAAATCATCGCTTTCTGGTACAAAATTCGACATTTTTAACACGATGAAAAAAAATATGATGTTTTCTGTTCAATGGCTTGATGTAGAGTTGGGTAGTACGCGAACGAACTAAATAGTTCAATTGAACGGTTCACTGAAATGAGCGAGCTGAAATAGCTCATATTTATCGTTTTTTTCCGTCAGTTTAGCCAACTAAGCACATTGTATCAGTTTGTTCGCTCAGTTATTTTCGCTTTCCTCAAAAATTGGACAATTTTCTGGCCATTACGCTCCTATCGATCTTTTTTACGCATGCACATATGCTGTTTGGGATTCTTTTTGAATGTGTTTTTTGGGATGAATAAATCAACGCATGGCTAATGTGCATCTTTTATGATGAACTGGAAGAAAGCAACAACAGAAGTTGGAATGAACCGGTCACTGACCGAAAGTGAACTAATGAACTAATTGACCGAACTAGTTCGTTGATCGAAAAAGAGCTGAAGTGATCGATCACTACACTGAACTATAATGCCCAACACTAGTTTGATGTATACTAAATATCTTTTACAGATGTCCTAGCAAACAAGCAAAAAAAGGATTCATTCACAACAAATGTTCCCAACCGAGACATTTGTATCTTGACGCTCACTTCATACCGGTATACCTGGTAAATCAATAACAAATATTTTGATACAAAAGAAAAATTTTGATCGATTGAATTAGTTACACTTTGTATATGCTACTCGGCACAATTATTTATATTTTTTTACACTGCTCTTAATAGCTTTAAATGTGCATTGTGGCCAACCTTCAATATTGTGCGTGCTAACACTAATCTATTTCATGGAAAACACCCATTCAAATTCATCTACACATACCTAAGGATGACATAGTTTATTTATCAAAAATAGAACTTCCTAACTGCCAATAAACTACAAAAAAGTAAGAGAAAAAAAATATGATTAATTTCTTTTTATTTTTTATTTATGAAATTTTGGTTTTTTGTTCAGTTTAGTTAATCTAAATTAAAGGGTCACACATTCACCCCCAGACCTTTATGTACATGTAGATACGTTCAATATATTTCTCCATTATATCCCCATAATCCTATTTATGACAAGGCAGACACCAGTTCTGTTAATTTTAGCAAATAGGACAGCAAACACACACCCTATCCCAATTAGAAATATTTTAGTCGTCTTCACTACGGTGGCGTGTATAACTCGTTTTGTGTGTTTGCTAATGCGTCACATAGCATCTTATGTCTCGTGCCATCCCGCCGTGCTTTTATGCCACCTCATACTGAAAATATGCCATGTTACTTTTATGATAAACGCTGTGCACTTTGACATAAAAATGGATACCAGAAAAAAAAGAAATGGAACGAGGAACACTTCTGTTGTTTTATGACAATTTTCGTATTAAGCCTTGTCTTGTTGTTTGTTCCTTTTGTTTGTGTACGTGCTTTATCAATGTATACGTATTGTTTGGTTTTGAATGAAATGAGTTATACAAATGTGAAATTGGTAAGGCCTTGGTAAGCTATGTCCTCATTGATGGAATACAATGTGGTTTCCATATATACCTTTCCTATAGGAAAAATAAAAATCTAAATTCTAATTGAGACCAAGAGATATGACTGGGATTGTTTGGGAAAGTGTTAAATGACTCAAGGCTTTTAGTAATTCGTTTTAATCAATTCTAATTACTCAGTTTTTGATGTGGCTAGTCATCTAATCTGTTATAGCAGAGCTAATTGAAGTCATAATCGTTTACATCATTAATACTAGAGGTCTGCATCGAATAACTTTTCACTACATGTATGCAATTCGCTGTCGAATATAGTACATACACTGTCTTTCTCTCAGAGCGCAAGTAGTGAAGTGAAGAGAACACTTGCTTGTCAAATACCACCAAGTACTTATCCGAAACAATATGGAAAAGGAACAATAAAAATGTAAGTACTTGAGAAAAAGTACAACATGGATTCTCTTCACTTCACGTGGTACCACAAGTAATGCTCAGTTATGTGCGAAGCAAAACTTTCCATTATTATTAATCATAGATATGTATGTATGTCACATATTTAATATATTTATGTATGTCACACACTTACCTTAACGTTTGCTGTTCTTTATATCAATCCGAAAACATATATTATGGAGAGTAATTGTTTTGTTATATTTCTGAAACTGCACGTGGTACATGGAGTACTCTATGAAGTTTTGTTCTCGCAACATACTCGACGTGATCACTCTGAGTACACTTCAATAAGAGAGAAAGAGGAATATGTGTTTGTTGGTAGTGAAGACATCAGAGTAGCAACAAGAAGTTACTCGTGGCTTTTGGTGTTCATTAAAATGTGTACCAATTGTTTTGCGACTCTCTCAAATAGATGTACTCGTTTAGCAAGTACACGTGTACTCTGCATTTACAAATGGAATTGTGCAGACCTCTAATTAATACCATGATGACATATTATGTTTTACGTTTCACGCTTCTCATTGAATGTTATTATGTATTTATTTCTTATGTTAACATAAGTTATGGTGGTCAATCTAATTTTCACCATTATTGCTCTCGACTTTGAAATTTCACAAACACAATGATAACGTTATGCATCTCCATTCAACTCTCAGATTGAGAGATATCTCATTTATTTTGCATGTTAATCTCACAGCATTAATTACGCTTTATTGTTACTATCATTGTTCTCGATACTGAAATGGTTTTCTCACAAACACAATGATAACTTCATGCATTTCCATAATTCTTTCACATTGAGAGATATTTCATTCAATTTGCATACTATTGCTTAACATGGCTATTGCGATCGTCTTAACATTATGGGTTTGATAGTTTGTTAGTAACTTATGTGTCTCTTGTGAGAAATTTGATTTAAACCACATACAATGTTAAGAATTTCGGACTTAGCTTGATACATAAACAGAAAAAATAGTTTCTTTGGGGAAAAATGAACTAACTCGTATGAAAATTGAACTAAACTCAATTTTTGAGTTTTTTGTCCAATGCGTTGTTGAAAATAAGAAAATTGTAATGACCTGGCATAATTTCTTAACGAAATTGCACATTCTTAGGAAAGGTAAAAGGAATTAAATACATATCATCAGCATTATTGAGAGGTGATAATAAAATGCTGAAAAAAAAAACTTTTTGATGTTCGGGATGGAACAATGTGCAAGGCGGTTATGCTAACCATTGGTTTCATTTCACCATTAGATGAAATAAGTTTCTTGTATTTTTGTAAGGGTTTATATCTTTTTATGAGTTTACAAAGAAAAAAAATTTCTTTGTAAAAAATATTCAATTAAAAGTTTAATTGATTCAACAATTTATATAAATGAAATAAAAATCAATCACACAATTTAATAATATCAATTATTTTTTTAATTGACTGTCAATTAATTTTTTAATTGATACTATCATTTCTGTGATTGAGGACATTTCAATTAAAAAATTAATTGGATCAATTGATTTCTTGATTGAATCAAAAAATTTTTTTTTGTGTGTACCGATTGTAATTATTTGGAATCAAAATTTTATGAACAACATTTTCAATTATATTTTTAATTAGAAATATTTTTTAATTAACTTGTTAATTGTCACAATTAATGTGTTAATTACAAGTGTAAATTAACAATTTTCTCAACTGACTGTTTTTTAATGTGATTTAAAAGATAAAAGATATCATACATTTTAATAGAATTTTTTTTTGTAGGCCTACAATTTGAAGCGAAAAGAGATAAAAATGGTCAATTTCACTCTATGATTATATTATAGTTTTTACTACATTTGAAGTAGTAGAATATTAGTCTGTTATTGTTTTTACTAGTGAAATGAACCACTTCTCTCTCATAGAACTTCATTTATTTGTCTGTTATTCTCACAGAAATATGTAATAAGTCATCGTATTTGTGATATTATTGTTCTCGACACTAAAATTGTTATCTCACAAACACTAACACTGATAACTTTATAGCATTTCAACTGCTCTCCACTGAACCTCAATCAATCTCATAGCTGTGCCATCATTTTTCTCGGTATGAACACTAACACTGACAACTTTATGGCATCTACATTGCTCTCTCACAGAACTTCATTTATTTGCCTGTTATTCTCACTGAAATATGTAATCACTCACCGTAGTTTTGCTATTATTGTTCTCGACACTCAAATGGTTATCTCACAAACACTAACACTGATAACTTTATGGCAATTCAATTGGTCTCCACAGAACCTCATTTTTTGTATATTATTCTCTGAATGGTTATCTCACAAACACTGTGATTATTTTATGTATCTCCATTGATTTCTCATTGCATCTCATTTTATTCTCACTGCAATATGTCATAAATTTCATAGATGCAATATCATTGTTCTCTATACTGAAACACAGTATATAACTTTGTGCATTTTCGTTATTCCCTCAAATTGAGAGCTACCTCATTTTATTTGCCTTTTATTCTCACTGCAATAAGTCATCAATACCAATTTCAGTTGATTTTCAAAATAGCGAAAGACGGTTAATCACATTTGAGAAAAAGTAGATTTTCGATTTTTGTATCCCTAATAGAAAGGCCTTTTGGAATATCTACCATTTCCTTCCTTTACAACTTTTACATTTTTTGTTTTGCATTTTTATGAACAGTTGCTGGAGCAAGTGTGGCGGTATTGTGGCAAACAACCTTGTCACTACTATCCAACATTTATTCCTACATAGTGGCGTTATCATCAACCAGACAGACCGAAAGTCAGCGAAACAGGCGGAAAATAAGTCGCAGGCGTACCGTAACGTACTTGTGCACTTACGAATAACATTAAACTTTATTATTGTTTTAATTTTTTTTTTCTTTGTTGTGGTGGCTGTTCCCTCCTTTTTTGGGACTTTAGCTTTAAAGTCAAGTTAGTTGATATTGTCTTTTTTGCGGCGTCGCCGTTTGTTATGCCAACTGTATGTCATTTAGTTGGTGGCTGATTCCAAAACACACCTACGTTTTGCATGTCTAGGGTTGGTGTTACTTTGTTTTTTTTTTTTTTTATTATTTTGTGACCGTTGGTGGTGATTTGATATTTTAATATCAATAAAAGTAGCTTTTTTTCGTTGTTTTTGTTTGCAAATGTGTTCTCTCTCTCTCCAGAGGATTCCGAAACATCTGACAACACCCGAGGATACAAAATGTGAGACCATTCTAATTTGAAAGATGAGAAAATGTTAGAGTGTATGGTGAAAATAAAAATTTAATAAATAATGTATACAAAAAAAAAATGTGTGAAGTGGTAGTGAAATTGAAAATGTGAGAGTAAGACTCTGAATGCCCTTTGGCCAGGACATATTGCCCTTGGGTAATAAGATATCACAAAATTTTATTATAAATTTGACATGGGTTACATGCTGGGAAGAGAACTTTAGTGATTAGTAGATTTCATAAAATAAAAAATAAAGACAATTTAAATTTATTTCAGTTCATGACCTTTACAGTACTATGTTTTAGTTAAAAATTTCCCAATATGAGAATCTTTCCTTCACTTTAATCATGTTTTGCTTACTTTAATTACAGAAAAATTTGTCCTTCTAAGGTGATAAATCTCCTTAAAATTTTAAGGAGATCAATATACTTAATGTAATAATTTTATAAAGATTTTAAATTCTATTTCTGAGACTAAGTACGACAGAGTCGTCAGTACAAACTTTCAGAATATAGGCCACAATAGACACCAGGTCCTCTTGTAATACGAACAGTTATTTTAAAAAACGAACAGTTATATTAGTGAGAATAACATGGCAATAAAATGAAATATCACTCAATTTGAGAATATAATTGAGATGCACAAAATTATCATTGTATATGTGTTATAACATATATAGATAGATCAATGAGAGAATAAAATTGAGATGCACTTAATTATCACTATGTTTGTGAGATATGTTAAAACTATAGCATGTGTGTGAAGATAAATTCGAATTTGAAATTTGCAGCAAAAACTTAGCCGAGACACAAACCAACACTAAAAATATTTTTCAAATTCGAATTTAGGATTTCAAATTCGAATTTGGATTTTTAGTATTTGGCTTATTATTTAAAAACTAAGCCGCGTGCGATATAGAGAGTAGGCTCATTGGAAAGGGCTTGAGCTCAGCTTTCATAATCACAAAAGTCTTCATTAGAAAAGTATTTGTGAAAAGCGAAAATTTGAAAACAAAATTTTCATCAAATTTTTACAACGGGCCCACTGTGCCAAAACTAAGCCGCGTGCGATATAGAGACTAGGCTCATTGGAAAGGGCTTGAGCTCAGCTTTCATAATCACAAAAGTCTTCATTAGAAAAGTATTTGTGAAAAGCGAAAATTTGAAAACAAAATTTTCATCAAATTTTTACAACGGGCCCACTGTGCCAAAACTAAGCCGCGTGCGATATAGAGACTAGGCTCATTGGAAAGGGCTTGAGCTCAGCTTTCATAATCACAAAAGTCTTCATTAGAAAAGTATTTGTGAAAAGCGAAAATTTGAAAACAAAATTTTCATCAAATTTTTACAACGGGCCCACTGTGCCAAAACTAAGCCGCGTGCGATATAGAGACTAGGCTCATTGGAAAGGGCTTGAGCTCAGCTTTCATAATCACAAAAGTCTTCATTAGAAAAGTATTTGTGAAAAGCGAAAATTTGAAAACAAAATTTTCATCAAATTTTTACAACGGGCCCACTGTGCCAAAACTAAGCCGCGTGCGATATAGAGACTAGGCTCATTGGAAAGGGCTTGAGCTCAGCTTTCATAATCACAAAAGTCTTCATTAGAAAAGTATTTGTGAAAAGCGAAAATTTGAAAACAAAATTTTCATCAAATTTTTACAACGGGCCCACTGTGCCAAAACTAAGCCGCGTGCGATATAGAGACTAGGCTCATTGGAAAGGGCTTGAGCTCAGCTTTCATAATCACAAAAGTCTTCATTAGAAAAGTATTTGTGAAAAGCGAAAATTTGAAAACAAAATTTTCATCAAATTTTTACAACGGGCCCACTGTGCCAAAACTAAGCCGCGTGCGATATAGAGACTAGGCTCATTGGAAAGGGCTTGAGCTCAGCTTTCATAATCACAAAAGTCTTCATTAGAAAAGTATTTGTGAAAAGCGAAAATTTGAAAACAAAATTTTCATCAAATTTTTACAACGGGCCCACTGTGCCAAAACTAAGCCGCGTGCGATATAGAGACTAGGCTCATTGGAAAGGGCTTGAGCTCAGCTTTCATAATCACAAAAGTCTTCATTAGAAAAGTATTTGTGAAAAGCGGAAATTTAAAAATTTATTTTCAACAAAGTTTTACAACGGAGCCCACTGTGCCAAAACTAAGCCGCGTGCGGTATATAGACTAGGTTTATTGGAAAGGGCTTGAGCTCAGCTTTCATAATCACAAAAGTCTTCATTAGAAAAGTATTTGTGAAAAGCGGAAATTTGAAAATGCGTTTTCAACAAATTTTTACAACGGGCCCACTGTGCCAAAACTAAGCCGGGTGCGATATAGAGACTAGGTTCATTGACCACGACCTTGTGTATGCAAGGCATGCTAACCATTGCACCACGGTGGCTCCCGAATGACAAGGAACTTCATTTTCATAGTCGAATCCGAACGGAGTTTCATATTTCGATGAAACCACTTAGAGAAGCTTTGCAATACTCAGAAATGTCAACTTTTTAGTGTTTGGTAGAAGGTGGGATTGAACCCGTAATCCCTAGTATTCAGGACGGGCATGCTAACCATTGCACCACGGTGGCTTTTGTAAAAAATCTAATGTTGACAAAATTTTCCATAGAAAAAAGTATAGAAATAAAATTTTGTCAACATTTTATTTCTATAGAAAGATTTGTCAAATTTTATTTCTATAGAAATAAACATTTTCTATAAAGATAAAATTTTGAAAAAATTTTCTACAGAAATAAAATTTTAACAAAATTTTCTGTAGAAATAAAATTTTGACGAACTTTTCTATAGAAATAAAATTTTGACGAACTTTTCTATAGAAATAAAATTTTGACAAAATTTTCTATGAAAATAAAATTTTGATAAAATTTTCCATAGAAATAAAATTTGACAAAATTTTGTATAGAAATAAAATTATGACAAAAATTTCTATAGAAATAAAATTTTGACAAACTTTTCTATAGAAATAAAATTTTGACAAACTTTTCTATAGAAATAAAATTTTGACAAAATTTTCTATAGAAATGAAATTTTGACAAAATTTTCTATAGAAATAAGATTTTGACAAAATTTTCTATAGGAATAAAATTTTGACAAAATTTTTTATAGAAATACAATTTTGACAAAATTTTGTATAGAAATAAAATTTTGACAAAATCGTCTATAGAAATAAAATTTTGAAAAAAATTTCTATAGAAATAACATTTTGACAAAAATTTCTATAGAAATAAAATTTTGACAAAATTGTCCATAGAAATAAAATTTTGACAAAATTTTCCATATAAATAAAATTTTGAAAAAATTTCTACAGAAATAAAATTTTGACAAAATTTTCTATAGAAATAAAATTTTGACAAAATTTTCTATAGAAATGAAATTTTGACTAAATTTTCTATAGAAATAAGATTTTGACAAAATTTTCTATAGGAATAAAATTTTGACAAAATTTTTTATAGAAATACAATTTTGACAGAATTGTCTATAGAAATAAAATTTCGACAGAATTTTCTATAAAAATAAAATTTTGACAAAATTCTCTATAGAAAAAAAAATTGGCAAAATTTTCTATAGAATTAAAATTTTGACAAACTTTTCGATAGAAATGAAATTTTGACAAAACGTTCTAACATATATAAATGTTGACAAAATTTTCTATAATTCAACCTAAATCAAAGCAATAAGAAATAAATATAATTTGGACAAAATTTTCTATAGAAATAAAATTTTTATTATTGTTTTGATTACAGCTTAAAACCATGTTTTGAATGAACTACAAGAGTAGCTTAAGCAACAGAGGAAAAGCGTGTTTGTCAAATTTATTTGGGAGTTTTTTTTTTTTAATTTTTAATTTGTCGTAAATTTATGTTCAAATTTTAGTAGATTATTTTTGGCATTACGAAGCAGTTTCAACATTTTCTTTTACATACAAAATGAGCCCTTTTTTAAGAAATGTATGTTATTTTCATTTTTTAATTCAATTGGCAGTTCATTAAATAATTTAAGCCTATTATATAATAATAAATATAAAAAAATTAACTCTTAAACAATTGCAAAAAAATATTTCTTTTGCTGGTAAAATAATTATAAATAAATAAATAATAGAAAATTATACAATTGATTGTCTCTAATAAAAAATTTAGTTTTCTACCAAAATCAGTCAAATTTTTAATTGAAGCAATTAAAAATTAAGTGAAAGTGCCGAAGAAAACAATTGCTTTTTTAACCAAGAATATTTTTTATTTCTAATTACTTCTACGATTAATACTATCGTGATTGATAAGTTAAAAGTTTAATTGGAAATACGTTGGTAGTATTTTTTTCTGTGTATGGTCTACTATGAGTTTTTTTTATTAATTTTTAGGTTTTTGCACAAAAAATTTTGTTTACTTTTTTATCACGAAATTAATTGAACCAATTAAAAATTAATCGACACTATTATTTATTTGTAGTTTAATTAATTATAAATGAGTAATGATACAATAAACAGTTTATTGGCATAATTTAAAAATTAATTGAATCAACACTACAATTGATTGTAAATTCCGAATTAATTAAGTATTTTTGTAATTTGTGATTGATGCTATCTACTTCTTTATGTAAGCAATTTCAATAAAAATAAAATTGCTTCGGTGAAAAAATAGTGTTTTGCTAACGTAATCAATTACACTATTAATGGAATCAATTGGATTTAATTGAATTAATTACATTTGCGGACAAAATGATTCGGAACCGCGAATCAACAAAATCTTCATTACGCAGCAAAAATACCACCAATATATTTTAAATTAAAGTTTTAATTAATAATTTAATTTAAAACCTATTTAATCACAATTTAATTGATTTCATTATTTATTTAGTTAAAACAAAAATCAATTGCATAATTGAATTGGAACAACTAATTTTTAGTTGTTATAGATGATTGATATTATCATTTTCGTGATAGAAAAAAATTTAATCAAAAATTGATTGGAGCAATTAATTTTGCGATATATCAAAATTTTATTTTTCGCATGCAAACGCAGTGAACATAAAAGTTTATTGATAAATATCAGCTGTTCCCAAAGTGTGAGTCCTACGCAGAAAAAATATCTTCAACACATTTCCTTTGAAAAAGTTGATAGAAGTTGAAAAATTTTCCAATTAATAAATTAATTGATGCAATTAACTTTTTAATCAAGATGGAAACATTAAATTAATTAATAATCTTAAAATTTTTAAGTAAAAAACTAATTGATACAATTAACTTTTTAATGAAAAAATTAATTGATCAATTAAATTTTTAATTTAGTCATTTAAAAAATCAATTCAAATTTGCTCTTAACATCAATTAATTTTTTTAATGCCATTTTCGTGATTTAAGAAATTTCAATTAAATAATTAAATGTATCAATTAATTTCGTGATTGAATTAGAAAAAAAAGCATTTTTGTGTGTATACAAAAAAGAATATTGACAATATTGAGAAATTGTTTATCCTTTAAATAAAACTTTAAAATTTAATTACATCTATATGGTGAAGACTATTGTGGGTCTGAAAGCTGAGCTCAAGCCCTTTCCAATGAGCCTAGTCTCTATATCGCACGCGGCTTAGTTTTGGCACAGTGGGCCCGTTGTAAAAATTTGATGAAAATTTTGTTTTCAAATTTTCGCTTTTCACAAATACTTTTCTAATGAAGACTTTTGTGATTATGAAAGCTAAGCTCAAGCCCTTTCCAATGAGCCTAGTCTCTATATCGCACGCGGCTTAGTTTTGGCACAGTGGGCCCGTTGTAAAAATTTGATGAAAATTTTGTTTTCAAATTTTCGCTTTTCACAAATACTTTTCTAATGAAGACTTTTGTGATTATGAAAGCTGAGCTCAAGCCCTTTCCAATGAGCCTAGTCTCTATATCGCACGCGGCTTAGTTTTGGCACAGTGGGCCCGTTGTAAAAATTTGATGAAAATTTTGTTTTCAAATTTTCGCTTTTCACAAATACTTTTCTAATGAAGACTTTTGTGATTATGAAAGCTGAGCTGAAGCCCTTTCCAATGAGCCTAGTTTCTATATCGCACGCGGCTTAGTTTTGGCACAGTGGGCCCGTTGTAAAAATTTGATGAAAATTTTGTTTTCAAATTTTCGCTTTTCACAAATACTTTTCTAATGAAGACTTTTGTGATTATGAAAGCTGAGCTCAAGCCCTTTCCAATGAGCCTAGTCTCTATATCGCACGCGGCTTAGTTTTGGCACAGTGGGCCCGTTGTAAAAATTTGATGAAAATTTTGTTTTCAAATTTTCGCTTTTCACAAATACTTTTCTAATGAAGACTTTTGTGATTATGAAAGCTGAGCTCAAGCCCTTTCCAATGAGCCTAGTCTCTATATCGCACGCGGCTTAGTTTTGGCACAGTGGGCCCGTTGTAAAAATTTGATGAAAATTTTGTTTTCAAATTTTCGCTTTTCACAAATACTTTTCTAATGAAGACTTTTGTGATTATGAAAGCTGAGCTCAAGCCCTTTCCAATGAGCCTAGTCTCTATATCGCACGCGGCTTAGTTTTGGCACAGTGGGCCCGTTGTAAAAATTTGATGAAAATTTTGTTTTCAAATTTTCGCTTTTCACAAATACTTTTCTAATGAAGACTTTTGTGATTATGAAAGCTGAGCTCAAGCCCTTTCCAATGAGCCTAGTCTCTATATCGCACGCGGCTTAGTTTTGGCACAGTGGGCCCGTTGTAAAAATTTGATGAAAATTTTGTTTTCAAATTTTCGCTTTTCACAAATACTTTTCTAATGAAGACTTTTGTGATTATGAAAGCTGAGCTCAAGCCCTTTCCAATGAGCCTAGTCTCTATATCGCACGCGGCTTAGTTTTGGCACAGTGGGCCCGTTGTAAAAATTTGATGAAAATTTTGTTTTCAAATTTTCGCTTTTCACAAATACTTTTCTAATGAAGACTTTTGTGATTATGAAAGCTGAGCTGAAGCCCTTTCCAATGAGCCTAGTTTCTATATCGCACGCGGCTTAGTTTTGGCACAGTGGGCCCGTTGTAAAAATTTGATGAAAATTTTGTTTTCAAATTTTCGCTTTTCACAAATACTTTTCTAATGAAGACTTTTGTGATTATGAAAGCTGAGCTCAAGCCCTTTCCAATGAGCCTAGTCTCTATATCGCACGCGGCTTAGTTTTGGCACAGTGGGCCCGTTGTAAAAATTTGATGAAAATTTTGTTTTCAAATTTTCGCTTTTCACAAATACTTTTCTAATGAAGACTTTTGTGATTATGAAAGCTGAGCTCAAGCCCTTTCCAATGAGCCTAGTCTCTATATCGCACGCGGCTTAGTTTTGGCACAGTGGGCCCGTTGTAAAAATTTGATGAAAATTTTGTTTTCAAATTTTCGCTTTTCACAAATACTTTTCTAATGAAGACTTTTGTGATTATGAAAGCTGAGCTGAAGCCCTTTCCAATGAGCCTAGTTTCTATATCGCACGCGGCTTAGTTTTGGCACAGTGGGCCCGTTGTAAAAATTTGATGAAAATTTTGTTTTCAAATTTTCGCTTTTCACAAATACTTTTCTAATGAAGACTTTTGTGATTATGAAAGCTGAGCTCAAGCCCTTTCCAATGAGCCTAGTCTCTATATCGCACGCGGCTTAGTTTTGGCACAGTGGGCCCGTTGTAAAAATTTGATGAAAATTTTGTTTTCAAATTTTCGCTTTTCACAAATACTTTTCTAATGAAGACTTTTGTGATTATGAAAGCTGAGCTCAAGCCCTTTCCAATGAGCCTAGTCTCTATATCGCACGCGGCTTAGTTTTTAAATAATAAGCCAAATACTAAAAATCCAAATTCGAATTTGAAATCCTAAATTCGAATTTGAAAAATATTTTTAGTGTTGGTTTGTGTCTCGGCTAAGTTTTTGCTGCAAATTTCAAATTCGAATTTATCTTCACACACATACTATAGCAATATATAGATAGATCAAAAAGCTATGTTAACATATGGAGTAAGATAAATACAAAATAACATTTAATGAGAAGTGTAACATAACATAAAAACATAATAATGATGCTATCGCTGTTAATGTTTTTGGCTTTAATCAGCACTGCTACATTCTTATTTTATTTGGCTCGGCATCAATACCAAAATCTTTGAAGGAAGGTTAAAATCTTTGGATTCAAGTAAACCTCTTTTTGAGTGTTTACAATTTTATATTTGACAATGAAATAAATCTCCATGGACCCTATTTGATGAGTCTTGGGGGAATTTTTTCATTGTTGTGGGGTTTTAAAAAATATTTCTTTACGAAATAAAACCCCAAAATTTAGGAAATTTAATTTAATTTACATTTTTGGGCTGTATTTCTTGGGGGCTTCTTTCCCGGAGCGTCGACCAAATATTGGCGTTGAAAGCCCTATACAAGACAAATACGAATCAAATTGTTTAACAGTTTTTGAGAATATAGTCATATTTAGTTATTTTATTTATTCATGTATTTTGATAACAATTTGGTCATTGATATAATTTTTTGTTTATATTTATTCTTTTTGCAATAAGATTCAAGGAATTTTATTTTTATACATAATTTATTAACACCAACAATTAAATGTCATTGAAGTTTTGATATAGCCTATATTTTCTAATTTTCTTGTTTTAATTTCAAGTACAATCAATGACCTTCAGGTACCCTCCTCAAAAAAAAAAAAAACAACGACCATTATTGATTTCCAGCTATCAATTGTAAATTTTGTTTTTTTAAACAATTGCTCCCACTCCCATCTTCTACCTGATTCTATGGGTATTTTTTTATGAAACATACATAGGCATCTAGTATCTTCACACTTGTGTTGTATTACCGATTAAATTGTTTTAAATGCCATTTGTTTAAATACTTCTATTGTTTACCAATTCAATACAAAACAAAAAAAAATAATTGAACTTGAATTATTTTACAAATAAACAAGTCAAGATGTACCACTTTGGGAAAACAATTTCAACAAAACTTTGAATAGTACTCTGAGAAACAAAAAAAAAATATCACAAATTCAAAGATGTTTTCTTGTTTTTTTGTTATCAAAAAGAAAAATGAACAGGGTCTTCAGAAAGGTACAAAACGTTTTCTTAACCTGAACTGTTGAAATATTTTCTGACAATTTTAAATATTTACTTCAAGTACACATTATTCAATAATGAGATTATTTAGATCCAATTTATTTTTCTTAACTGAACAGTCTAACATGCAACAAAAATATTTTGTTTTTCCTCCCAAACGAAATATTAGAAATCGGGAGCCACCGTGGTGCAATGGTTAGCATGCCCGCCTTGCATACACAAGGTCGAGGGATCGATTCCTGCTTCGACCGAACACCAAAAAGTTTTTCAGCGGTGGATTATCCCACCCCAGTAATGCTGGTGACATATCTGAGGGTTTCAAAACTTCTCTAAGTGGTTTCGCTGCAATATGGAACGCCGTTCGGATTCGGCTATAAAAAGGAAGTCCCTTGTCATTGAGCTTAACATGGAATCGGGCAGCACTCAGTGATAAGAGAGAAGTTCACCAATGTGGTATCACAATGGACTGAATAGTCTAAGTGAGCCTGATACATCGGGCTGCCACCTAACCTAACCTAACCTAGACAAACAAACATAGTTTGGTACTTTTCACGTATCCTATTTGAATGTATTGGTCTATGAGCGCAAGGTAGTTAAATTTTCATTTCTCCACTCAAAAAAAAGTGAACTTTCTATTTCACTAAAGCCAATTTAACTTTATGTTAGTTCATAGATTTACTGTGTTTAGAAAAAATCCCTTTACTCTAATAATTGTTTGCGTATGTTAGTTAAATGAACTAAAAAACGGGAACAAATTATACACAAATAAAGCATAAAGATTTACTAAATTCGTACTTCTCACAAAATAGTTCAATATTTTCTTTAAATTTGTAAATTTTACTACAAATGCGTCCACCATGAACTTTGTATGTCACTAAAAGACATTCTTGCAATTTTGTGATATCGGCGTAATGCCAGCGTTTGTAATACTGTTTAGTTAAAAATTTCTAAAAATATTTAATATTTTCTAAAATTAACCAAAAGTTTTCTTCCTGATGGTATCACTGTTTTTTCAGTGTATAGAAAATTTTGTCAAAATTTTATTTCTATAGAAAATTTTGTCAAAATTTTATTTCTATAGAAAATGTTGTCAAAATTGTACTCCTATAGAAAATTTTGTCAAAATTTTATTTTTATTGAAAATTTTTTCAAAATTTTATTTCTATAGAAAATTTTGTCAAATTTTTATTTCTATAGAAAATTTTGTCAATTTTTTTTTTCTATAGAAAATTTTGTCAAAATTTTATTTCAATAAAACATTTTGTCAAATTTTTATTTCTATAGAAAATTGTGTCAACATTTTTTTCTGTAGAAAATTTTGTCAATTTTTTTTTTTCTATAGAAAATTTTTTATTTTTTTTTTTTTGAAAATTTTGTCAAAATTTTATTTTTATAGAAAATTTTCTTAAAATTTTATTTCTATAGAAAATTTTGTCAAAATTGTATTCCTATAGAAAATTTTGTCAAAATTTTATTTCTATAAAAAATTTTGTCAAAATTTTATTTCTATAAAAAATTTTGTCAAAATTGTATTTCTATAAAAAATTTTGTCAAAATTTTATTTCTATAAAAAATTTTGTCAAAATTTTATTTCTATAGAAAATTTTGTCAACATTCTTTTTCTGTAGAAAATTTTGTCAATTTTTTTTTTCTATAGAAAATTTTTTTATTTTTTTCTATAGAAAATTTTGTCAAAATTTTATTTATATAGAAAATTTTTTCAAAATTTTATTTCTATAGAAAATTTTGTCAACATTTGTTTTCTAATGAAAATTTTGTCAATTTTTTTTTCTATAGAAAATTTTGTCAAAATTTTATTTCTATAGAAATTTTTGTCAAAATTTTTTTCTATAGACAGTTTGACAAAATTTTATTTCTATAGAAAATTTTGTCAAAATTTTATTTCTATAGGAAATTTTGTCAAAATTTTATTTCTATAGAAAATTTTGACAAAAAAATTTTCTAAAGAAAATTGACATATTTCTATAGAAAATTTGTTCAACATTTTTTTCTATAGAAAATATTGTCAAAATTTTATTTCTATAAAAAATTTTGTCAAAATTTTATTTCTATAGAAAATTTTGTCAACATTTTTTGTCTATAGAAAATTTTGTCAAAATTTTTTTTCTATAGAAAATTTAGACAAAATTGTTTCTACAGAAAATTGACAAAATTTTATTTCTATAGAAAATTTTTTCAACATTTTTTTTCTATAGAAAATTTTGACAACATTTTTTTCTAAAGAAAATTGACATATTTCTATAGAAAATTTTGTCAAAATTTTATTTCTACAGAAAACTTTCTCAAAATTGTATTTCTATAGAAAAATTTTTCAACATTTTTTTTCTGTAGAAAATGTTGTCAAAGTTTTATTTCTATAAAAAAATTTTTCAAAAATGTATTTTTATAGAAAATTTTTGTCAACATTTTTTTTCTGTAGAAAATTTTGCCAAAATTTTTTTTCTATAGAAAATTTTGTTAAAATTTTTTTTTTATAGAAAATTTTGTCAAATTTTATTTTTTTTTTCTATAGAAAATTTTGTCAAAATTTTATTTCTATAGGAAATTTTATCAAAAATTTATTTCTATAGGAAATTTTGTCAATATTTTATGTCTATAGACAATTTTCTCAAAATTTTATTTCTATAGGAAATTTTGTCAAAATTTTATTTCTATAGAAAATTTTGTCAAAATTTTATTTCTATAGAAAATTTTGCAAAATTTTATTTTATAGAAAATTTTGTCAACATTTTTTCTATAGAAAGTTTGACATAATTTTATTCTATAGAAAATTTTGTCAAAATTGTTTCTATAGAAAGTTTGACAAAATTTTATGTCTATAGAAAATTTTGTCAAAATTTTATTTCTATAGGAAATTTTGTCAAAATTTTCTCAAAATTTTATTTCTATAGAAAATTTTGTCAACATTTTATTTCTATAGGAAATTTTGTCAAAATTTTATTTCTATAGAAAATGTTGTCAAAATTTTATTTTTATAGAAAATTTTGTCAGAATTTTTTCTCTATAGAAAATTTTGTCAATTTTTTTCCTATAGGAAATTTTGTCAAAATTTTATTTCTGTAGAAAATTTCGTCACAATTTTATTTCTATAAAAAAAAATTGTCAAAATCTTATTTCTGTGGAAATTTTTTGAAGTAAGAGGAATAATTTGCAAAATTTACCATAACATCAGTAATTCTACCAATCTACCAAACATTTTTTTAAAGAGACAAGTGGATCATCTATGTATTATAATGTCTATGGGCAGCACCATAGACAATAGAAAATACATAGATGATCCACTTTTAAAAAAATGTGTCAGTTCCAAAAATTAATCTTCTGACATTTCGTTTTGATTTTTTCGTAAAGTCAGTCCCAAACATTAATTTTCGTACATTTGCTTTTGTGTTGTTCGTGAAGAGGAATGCTGCTCAAAATTAAATTTCGTATTTTCGCGGTTTTGGTCACAATTTTTTGTTTTGCACTTTTAATATATTAATTTGTTTAAAAATCCTCTGGTGCATCATAAACGTTCTAATTTTGTGTAAAATTGGCAAACTACAAAAAGGAAAACGAAGGAGAATGTAAGCGTGCTCTTATTTTCTTCGTTTATTCTTAATCTTCGGAACTGTCAAACATCGTTTGACACTGATGGATTATCTATATATATTCTATTGTCTATGGGCAGCACTCATTTGTAAGATAGAAGTTCTCTTACCAATGAGTGAAGTAGACAGAAGAATTCTATGTTAAGCTCATTGAAAAGGGACCTCCTTCTTAAAGCCGAATCCGAAATGAGTTTCATATTGCTGTGAAACCACTTAGAGAAACATTGAAACACTCTGAAATGTCACCAGAGTTACTGAGAGGGGATAAGCCATAGCTAAAGTTTAGCGAAAACTGGAAATGAACTCATGACTTTTTGTATGTAAGGCGGGCATGCTAACCACTGCACAACGGCGAAACTATACAAATCAGTAGCACCATCTAATGGAAAAATAATTATTTCGTACCTATACACACAAAGAAAAAATATCCTTCGTCCTTCGAAAGAAATTTCCTTTTATTTAACCAAATGGTCATTGGAAACATCCTCTCTAGAAATTTCTAAAAAAATACTTTTCTCGAAATATAATATAAATATAGCCCTTTCGTATGGTGTATAGGTCATGGTGGGAGGAAGACCATTTCATATTTTTCCTGGTGGTCACAAAATAAATCTCTAATTTGGTAGTGCAAAACATACCTGGGTTAAGTCTTTACAGTGCTCTGTTAACGTTTTTATGTATGTAGTTATGTTAGCTAATTAACAGAGCTGAGCAAAAAAAGTGGTTTGTGCATGGACTGAAAAAATTATTTACGTGATATTAAAGATTACGCTACCTAAATTTTAGAATGCGCAATTTAGAAAGTATTAAGGAAAATTTCTTTAAAATAATGAAAGTTTAATTAAAATAAAGTTTAAATCTTTGCCTCAAAAAATCGTTTTTTTTATTAAATTTAGGACACAAATTTTGGAAAATTGCTTCCCGCCTTTCAAGTCGTATGTATGACTGAACTAAGGCAAATTGTCCTTAAAGTAAAGAAACACATTTTTGATTTAAAGAAAAAGTCCTTAAGTTAATTGAAATTGTAAATATAGGCTACTACTTATTTTGAGGATTTATCATCTTTGGTTCTATTTTTTTTTTAAATTTTACTTTGATATTTAAATGGGTGTAGAGGCAGTGGTAGTTGGTAACTTGTCATAGAAGCGTTTTCAGATTTTCATATGAAATACGGGGGGCAACCAACAAACCGGCCATTCATTCTACCAAATCAAGCAGCAGTCATCATAAATGGCTAAAGGAATTGTGTTTTTTTTTCTTGGTTTCGAGATCGGTTCGTTTATGGGGTTTGTATTTCAATTTACTTTCTGTGATCTGGATGGAGGATGGATGGTTGGATGGATGGATGGTGTCTGATGTTGATATGAAACAGGATATATTGTTGCATATTTCTCGTATTTGATTATATTTCACAGCCACAATAGCGCAAATCCAGTTTTTTCGATTTATTTTTCTGGATTTGTATGCCGTAGTTGTTCCACTACCAGCTTTAGTTTGCTCTGATGCAGATGATGATGATGGGGGCCAGCCATTGAGTCGGCTCGAGTTATCTAACTACAACAGCAAAAAAAAAAACCAAACTACCGATAGTGTAATAATAAATCCGATGAGGGAAACGCAATAAATTGAAAAGTAGAAAAAAGGAGCGTTTTTATGTTATGGCTTAAACGAGGGGGGCCATATGAAAACTCTTTACAAAATGGTAAATGGGGAAAAACTTTAGCAATGTGGGAAATGCAGCACCCATAATCTCTACAATCAAAGCAGCTGTTGAGGATTTTCTGTTATGCTTGAAGAGAGAAATTGAATTTTCTGTTTTTTTTTTTAAGAGAATTTGTTGAATGTTGGGAATTTAAATGTCTAGTATTTCAAGTCATTTGTATATGACATAGTGCAAGAAAATTTTCTATTGTTATTGTTTTTTACAACGACTATTGTATCAACTTCCCCATGAATGGAGTGAAGTGATAAAATTTGAAAAAATGTTGATACTCTAAAAAAATATCGTGAGGCCAAAGATTTCTTCTCCTTAAAATACGAATGGGAGTTTTGCTTAGCATAGAATATGTTACGTATTTCTCTGAAGTAAAGTTTCCTTCCTTGACCAAAAGTCGATAAACTTTCCAATGGCGTCATTTCTATTTATTAATTTTTTTTTTTAAATATTTGATTAGTAAACTTATTATTATTAATTAATTAATTACTACTTGGACCCGTGAGATTTTGTATTCCAGTCGAGCATGCTAGGTTAGGTTAGGTTAGGTGGCAGTCCGATGTATCAGGCTCACTTAGACTATTCAGTCCATTGTGATACCACATTGGTGAACTTCTCTCTTATCACTGAGTGCTGCCCGATTCCATGTTAAGCTCAATGACAAGGGACCTCCTTTTTATAGCCGAGTCCAAACGGCGTTCCACAATGCAGTGAAACCACTTAGAGAAGTTTTGAAACCCTCAGAAATGTCACCAGCATTACTGAGGTGGGATAATCCACCGCTGAAAACTTTTTGGTGTTCGGTCGAAGCAGGAATCGAACCCACGACCTTGTGCATGCAAGGCGGGCATGCTAACCATTGCACACGGTTGACACTCAGAAGAAACATTTACCAATAATATACCAAATTTAAAAAAAATTGTCAAAATGTTATTTCTATAGAAAACTAGCGTAACTCGGCCCGCTTCGCTGCGCCGTCCGAAGCGTATTTGGAGGAACATTTTACGTTAACTTAGTCAACTATATCCTTCGTGCTGAAAACAATTTCGAAAAGATTTGAATTCTTTTAAACAAATCGGACTACTTGATTTTTCGTTTACAGGTACAAATACGGCGGGAGAGGGTGTACCTTCTTCTATATTTCTTGTGAATTTTAAGTGTGGTTTGTCAAGGAAAGGTATCCTTCTCCTCAACATATCTGAAAATTAAGCATTATATTATAATAACACACAAAGAATTACTGTTTCCCATCCAATAAATCGGAAAAGGCAAAAGTAGTAAAAAATTTTACCACATTAACATTTGCTAAAATGTTGGAAAATAATGCACCCTCTACGTTGGCTGCAAATTTCATGTAGATTTAAGTTCTTTACTAAAAAGAAGTCTGGCAGAAGCCTGTGCAAAAATCATAAAATTATGTACCGAGTTCCCATTTACGGACAACCCTCTACTTTCAACTTAAGAAAAAAAAAACAGACAAAAGGGAACCCTGTCTTTACTAATAAGAAGTCTGGAAGAAAGAAGCCTGTGCAAAAATCATAAAATTATATACTGAGTTCCCATTTACGGACAACCCTCCACTTTCAATTTAAGAGAAAAAACCGACAAAAGGGAACTCTCTCCCCACCTTCGCTCCACTCTGATCTGATATCGGACTATCACGTACCCTATATTAATTTCGCAACTACTCAATGGTCCCTATAAATTCTATCGAAGTAAATCGACAAAGTTTATTTCAATTTTCCCCTTCCCCAACCAGATATCGAAAAATCATATATTAATTTAAAAATCATGTATAAATTTCATCACCTCCTCCCACGTTCCCTGTAAATTTCAAGTAGATCGGAGATGTTTAATTTTTGCTCTATTGTTTTAAAGGGACGTCACTTTCCCCGATACAATATCGACAAACACAATGAACAATGAATAGCACCCCTAACCTTCCCTGAAAATTCTTGAAACTTTCCTTCAAGTGTGGGGCAATGAAGGTTGCCTCTTCATTTATAACCTTTTCCCCGGCTTCCTTTGTAAATTTCAAGAAAACTTAATTTTTTTTATATTTCATGTTAGCCTGATACCGAAACAGACAATTGACGTCCAAATGCATTATATCTAATTATACAATTATTTTTCGAGCTTTATGGACAGATATAGATTAAGGAACATGGTTAATAGAGCCTTTTTTTTTTTGCAGTTTTAGAGGAGGACCTCCTCCCCGACCAAATGTCGAAAAGCGTATCTTTTGTAAACGTCCCAGAAAATGTCAAGCAAATTATAAGCCTAAAGGGGCGGCCTCTCTTCCGTCCAAAAATCACAAAATCAGGTATCAACTATTACGGTTGACAGAGGTTACGATCTCTCCCCAGTCCTCTGTAAATTGCAAGTAACTCGGTAAAGTTTAATTGTTTCTCTGTATGTACTTAAGAGAAGCGGATGTCTCCCTATGCCCTTTTATTTTTATTAAAAAATCAGGAACCTGATATAAATTTCATAACCTCACCCATTTTTCCGTAAAATTTCAGTCGGGGGAGTTTAGTTTTGTTTTCACTGTACTTAAAAAAAAGTCGGGCAAAGGGGTGGCCCCCCCTCCCCGACCAAATATCGAAAAATAATGTAGCGGATTTTTGTCTAGATACCAACCCCAACATTCAATGAAAATTTCAAGCAAATCGTATAATTTTGTTCCAAGTTACAAAAAGTAAGGCAAGGGGGAGGTCCCCCTCCCCGTCCGCATATGAAATCATCAGGTACTCCATATTAATTCCATAACCTCACCGCATGTTCTCTTTAAATCTCAGATAATTTAGAGAATTTTAGTTTTTTCACTGTACTTTAAAAAAAGTCGAACAAAGGGGAGGTCTCCCTCCGCCACCAAATATCGAAATATAAAGTAGCGGATCTTTGTCTAGTTGCCAACCCCAACCTTCAATGACAATTTAAAGCAAATCGGTCAACTTTGGTCCAATTTTCAAAAAGTCCGACAAAGGGGAGGTCCCCCTCCGCGACCAGGTGTCAAAAAATGAGGTACCCTATTTTCACCACATGAACGTCCCCTATGATCTCTTAAAGTTTCAAGTAAATCGGTTCAGCCGTTTCGGAGCCAACTCGGTTCATACAAACAAACAAACAAACAAACAAATAAACAAACATAGATTGAATTTTATATATATAGATGTTGTCAAAATTTTATTTCTATAGGAAATTTTGTCAAAATTTTATTTCTATGGAAAATTTTGTCAAAATTTTATTTCTATGGAAAATTTTGTCCAAATTTTATTTCAATAGAAAATTTTGTCAAAATTTTATTTCTATAGAAAATTTTGCCAACATTTTATTTCTATAGAAAATTTTTATCAAAATTTTATTTCTATAGAAAATTTTGTCAAAATTTTATTTCTATAGAAAATTTTGCCAAAATTTTATTTCTATAAAAAATTTTGTCAAAATTTTATTTCTATAAAAAAAATTTTCAAAATTTTACTTCTATAAAAAATTTTGTCAAAATTTTACTTCTATAAAAAATTTTGTCAAAATTTTATTTCTATGGAAAATTTTCTTTTTATAGAAAATTTTGTCAAAATTTTATTTCTATAAAAAATTTTGTCAAAATTTTCTTTCTATAGACAATTTTGTCAAAATTTTATTTCTATAGAAAAATTTTGCCATAATTTTATTTCTAAAAAAAAATGTTGTCATAATTTTATTTCTATAGAAAATTTTGTCAAAATTTCATTTCTATAGAAAATTTTTTAAATTTTTTTTCTATGGAGAATTTCGTCAAAATTTGTATTTATAGAACATTTTGTCAAAATTTCATTTCTATAGAAAATTTTGTCAAAATTTTATTTCTATGGGAAAAAACTAATTGGCCCAGATGCTATTTTTTATGTATTTCAGATGATATAATCGAAAGGATCAAGAATTTTCATTAGTAAAAACAAAAATAAACAAAATTAAAGCGATAATAGAATTAATTCTAGATTCTATGTTCTTATCTATGTTCTTAACATTAAAATTTATTTGTTTCAAATTTATCACAAGAGATGCATATGTTATTAACAATGTATCAAAACCAAACTATGTTATGATGAGTACAATAACCATGTTAGCTAATGAATATCCAAGTGAACCGTAATTGCAGTGAGAATAACATGAGATCGTTTAAAGAGGTAGCGCGATTTAGTATCAGGCTCACTGAGACTACTCAGTCAATTGTGATAATAACATGAGATGCTCAATGTTGTCATTGTGTCTGTACAATAGCCATTTGAGTACAGAGAACAATGACGGTAACATTTACTTAGATCACTCACTTATGTTAACATGAGAGATAAAATAAAGGCATAGTGAGAAGTTTAACGTGAAATATAACAAATAATAATGATGTTGTTATTGCTTTTAATGATTAAGGCTTCAATAATCACTTTTAAGGCTTAACAATGATTAAACTATGAGTCAATTTTTCGATTGAACATTTTTAGATCTTCCAAAAGAGTAGGTTTTTACTTATGTCTGCAAACAATCATCCTAAGTGTTTGAAAATGTTGGCAAGGAGTCATCCTTCGTCATTTTTACTACGGCCCTATAAATTGCATCGCAAGCAAACGTAGTGACCAAAATTTTGATAGTCACTTCATTTGTAATTAATAATAAACATAAACCCATATACTAGTTGAATTAATTTAACTTAAATTTATCATTTTCCATTCGACAAAAGCACAGTTTTTCGTCGAAAATAAAATCAAGCGTTGTCATTTTGATGATCTGGGATTAAATAAAAGCAATTTCGATTGAGAAATTGTATTATTATTTTTTTTTTTATAAAATAAACCAAACAATTTTTCTTAATGTAGGCCTTACAATTTTTTTTTTGTGAAATTCAACTCAATGCAAAACACCATAATATTTTAACAAAAGATACAATATATCTCACATTGCAAAGTTTATTAACACTTCAGCAATTTTTTTGGAATTGTACAAACCCTGTAATTAGTAACAATATATTAATACGTAATTATTTTACAACAGACTATATCTACGTGTAAGAATTAACTTACAAATCATATAAATTCTAAAAACGGCAAACAAATTTTTGACATACATTCATTGATCTCAATGACTATGAACACTTTTGCCAAGGTTACAAATTTGATTTTTGGTCGTTTTTTTTTTGTATTCTGCTTTAAAGTGGAAGTTATTTCCGGAATTTAAATATATATTTTTTAAGTGGGTGAATCTTGCCTACATTGCTTCGGAAACAATTATAAAATCTATTTAAGAAGTATGACAAGAAAGGTTGTCATGATAACACTGAAAAACAGCTTTAATATTTTTTTCAAAATTCTTCTATCTTGAAATTTAAGTTACTCATTTTTAAAATTTGTGTTACTTCGCTAATGATGACTTAAGAAAATAATCTATAATTTAATTGAGATGTGGCATTTAAAAAAAAAATCTGATATGAGATTTAATTACAATAAATATAGCTCAGATAATAATTCATTTATCATTTATCTGAAGTCAATTCCGTTACATATAAAACACGAGTTGTAACACATTTGAAGCAATTATATAAAATGTGAACTAATTCGCAACACTGTAACCAAAAGACCTAATCATGTTATACTGAGAAAGAGAATGCATCTCAAATTGATTGATCATATTGTAGTCTATTACATTTTTTGCTAAGCAATGTTGCATATGAAGACATTTGCATAGGTGTTGACACACTCAACACTTGGTAATGAACCGTTAGACAGCAACAGATGTGTGTCAATCATATGTTATGGTGGTTAATACAGTTTGTTTTTTTGCCCTCTCTGCGTGAATGATGTTAATGTAGAGGGCTACGGTTAACAGTTATAGGTCAATTGTAATGTTTCTCCATGAAACTGTCACAAAAGTAATCATAACTTCCAAGGTTCCAGATATTTTGTAAATGTTCCCATACGCGTATACAATTGTCTGACGCAATATTAATGCATTTGTATAGACGAAATTGTGATAATACTATTCAAAAAATTATCGACACCTTCCTCAACAAATATCATGTGTTCCTCAATTAAATAGATTTAAAGGAGGCCTGCTAGTTGAGATTGTGAGCAAGTCAGTCACTCTTATCATCTAACCCGTTTTATCTTTGTTGTTTTGAAAATTAAAGTAGGTCTCCCCATTGTTTATGTGAATACAAAAACAATAACATTAGGATTTGAGTTAGTGGGCCAGTAGAAGAAGAAAAATAAAAATCTATGTTTTTTGTTTTTGTATATGTACATTACGTCGCTTGTGGATTTGTGGTGGTGGTGATTATAAACTTTGTTACATATTGTTTAGGGCATGACATGGCGTGTTGCCGAATGAACTGTTAGCCTTAGCTTACTATACGACGAATTTTTCTTCGTTTTGAAAACTGGTTGTTGGTTGCATTTAGAGAGGGCGGTCACCCAAGGCCGATGACCAAAACGTGGAATTTTCCAATTTAGATGGATTAGGGAATCAAAAAAAAAAAAAAATCAATCAACACAGTGTAATGTGGAACTAGGATTATGTGGCAGTTACAGTTAGCAGCAAAAGTCATGGCACCCATGATTAGCGTTGCCACAATGAATTTTTATTGGACCAAAATTCGTACCAGCGGACCATTTTTCCAAATTAAAGGTAAAATTTTTCCAAAATTTTACTTCGATAGAAAAATTTGTAAAATTTTTATTTCTATTCAAAATTTTTGTTTCTATAGACAATTTTGTCAAAATTTTATTTCTATGGAAAATTTTGTCAAAATTTTATTTCTATAGAAAGTTTTGTTAAAATTTTATTTCTATAGAAAATTTTGTCAAAATTTTATTTCTATAGAAAGTTTTGTCAAAATTTTATTTCTATAGAAAATTTTGTCAAAATTTTATTTCTATAGAAAGTTTTGTCAAAATTTTATTTGTATAGAAGATTTTGTCAAAATTTTATTTGTATAGAAAATTTTGTCAAAATTTTATTTCTATAGAAAATTTTGTCAAAATTTTATTTCTATAGAAAACGTTGTCAAAATTTACTTCTATAGAAAATGTCGTCAAAGTTTTATTTCTGTAGAAAACTTTATTATAATTTTAGTTCATTAGAAAATTTTGTCAAACCTTTTTTTCTATACAAAATTTTAACAAAATTTTATTTCTGTTAAAATTTTAGTTCATTCGAAAATGTTGTCCAAATTTTATTTGTATAGGAAATTATGTCAAAATTTTGTCCGATCGGACCAAAATGTCAACCCTGCCCATGATACCAACAGGGGGAATGAAAATACAAGAGAACGAAACTGTGAGGCTAAACTGCGTCAGTAGGTGGCAGTCATGATGAACATTTCTCTAATAGCATGCAGTTTTTGTCGGCGCTTCTCTCAAATATCATACAATTTGCGTCGACGTCACCCAGTTCAGTTCTCTGCCGGCTTAAAATAGGATTTAGAACCTACTTTGAAGCAACAAATGTACTTTTTTTATATATGTTTTCATTCCATTAATTTTTTTTTTTTTGGCAGACAAATTGAAATTATAACTGCCGATGCCTTTATAAAAACAGCGCTTCGGCCATTATGTCGGTAATACCAAAGCTGCAGGCATTGTGCGACATCTATTCGGTTGACATTTGTTTTCTTCGCAGAAAATAACTTTTCGTCCTCTTGTATTTTCATTCTCTCTGATACCAATAGTAATTTACCACAATTTACCATGGGTACACAGAAAAAAATATTTTTTATTAATTTTCAATATAAATATAAATTCAAAGTACCCTGATACCAATGGTAATGTTCCACAAGTGACCATTGATACACAGAAAAAATATTTTGTATTAATTTTCAATATAAATTTCTTCAAGCACGGTAATGTTAGCATTAATAAAAAAAAAGTAATTTGATACAATTATTTTGTTTCAATAAAAAAAAAATATATTGAATTTGAGGCCTAAAAAATACCGGTCCACTGAAAAAGTGATTTTCAACAACCCACTGAAAACAGATAAAGCCAACGGCTTTGAGTACTTTGAGTAGGATATGCTAATAGCGCCATCTTTTGAGAAAATTCTAGATTTATATTTACTACGTTTAATGTAAAGGTATATATCTCATTATATTTTTTTCCAACGCAATGCTTCTGCTTGTGTTTTATTTTATCTTTCAAAATTATCGGCTGCATGTTGTTTTACTTTTTTGGTGTTTATTTTTATATGCCTCTCAAATCGCTTGGATATGGTGGTCTTTGATTTAACGCCAGATTAAAGTTATCATGCAATCAAAATTATTATTTCTCTGTTACTTCTCTCTGTTTTTTTTTTTGTTGAAATTTCTTTTCATGTCACTCTTGTTTTTGTATTGATTACTCATTTAGCCATTATATCGAGTTGTTGTTGTGTTTGGTTTTGTTGCAGTTGATTTTATTGTTTGCCATCACTCGTCTGAAATAACCAGTCTATTTATTGTTATTATATTTCTTTTTGATTATACCTTTATTTATACCAATGTTTTTTTTTCATTATGTGTGGTATTTAAGCCTCTTTGCATTTTATTATTGTTTTTATTTATTTATTTTTATTTTGTATAACACACTTAAACTCTCTTCTCTTTTCTCTCTTTTTCGTTAACATCTTTTTGGCATCTGAGTGTGTATGTGTTTGTGCCGTTGTGAATGTGTTTGAAATAATAAAATTAATATGTGTCAGACAAACGGGCTGAATTGTGAATTATTGAACTACTTGCGAAATGTGTTGCTGCACAGTGGTTAAATTCCAATTCAATTGGAGTTATTCTGAAGCAAGCACTCCATATTTTTTTAATACGACTTAAAAAATAGATGCTTTTGTCAAATATGGACGGAAAGAAAGATCCCAATGAAAATTTTATTGAACTGAGGACAATTTCGTTTTAAAAGATCTCGAAAATGTTTCAAGAAAGGCGTCAAGACTTAATTTTAAAGACTCTTTTTTTTTACAATCAAAAACAAAGTTTACTTTGATCCAAAACTTTAGCTTAAGAATATTATAATTGATTCCGAGCCATAGTTGTGGCTTCATTAAAATTAAGAAATTTTTTAAGGACCTAGCGTTAAATCTAGGCCCTACAAAATTAGAATTAATATTCGTGTCTGTTCTGGTACACACATGTACAATTTTCGTGTGGTGTCACACTTAAAAGGTGTTCTGGCCCACACTATAGACCGTCATAGACCTGAAAAATGTACACGAACATTTCTTTTGTGTAGGCTTAGTGTACAGCCATCGTATGCACAGTTAGAAGTTTTTATAACAAATAAATAACAGATTCTGAAACTTTAATATGTTTTTTATAAATATTTGCAAATTTTATTGGGAAAATCACTTATATATGGCAGAAACCGATTTTAAAAATCCATCTAAAATTTGAACCGAAATTTCCCCTGATTGGTGTATAAATTTTGGGGTTGTTTTAATCAGCTGATTTTCAGTGTGTTCGAAAGTATAATGTTGCCACAATTTTTAAAAGTTAACACAAAAAAGTTTTAAGCAAAATTATCTTTGATTTTTGTGAATATTATCCGCTTTCCTAAACAAATCAAAGGTCTTTTTGAAAATATAAGGTAATTAAATTATAACTTTTACAAAATCAATGGGCTAAGAAAAGTGAATTTTACCAAATTTATTGCATGAAAAATATGGCATCTTCAATTCAAGTGTTCTTGGTGCACAAATCACTGAGCAAATTAAAAAACTAACGCCGCCAATATCTTTCTGCACATGGAGGCCGCCACGATAGAAAATTTGTTTGCAATATTATTGTAAATATTTAAGCAATACAAATGAGAAAAACCTTAACAGAATAGTTAATTATGACCACTATAATTAAATTTCTTTTAATGTATGGATGTTAAAAACTGTTTGACCAAAACCAAAATAAAAACTTCTCCGCCGTCAAAAACAAAAACGAGAACGACACGGCGATCGTTTGTTCATAAGCAACATTGAGGAGGAATAGAAAAAAACAAATCAAAACAAAGGTAGAAATCGCCTTCTTATTTGTTTTTGTGATACATTGCTCTTGTCCTTACATTATTCACTGCTAACAAAAATCCGGCAGGCATTTTATGGCTTTGAATTACGCACTTACTTTTAATTTTTTATGTTTATACCGGCAAAATATGTTTTGTTTATAATTTCTGTCTGCAAATAGTATGGCTTGCAGAAAAAAATCAGATGTCACATTTTTCGATTAAAAGTCCGAAAAAAGTGTTAACACGTGTGACTCAGAACAACTAACTTTGTGTGTGGTGTGTAGAAAGTGTATAGTGTGGTGCACAATGCGGTGTGACCCAGAACAGACATGATTATATTTATAAAACTGTTACAAATAAGTGTTAGGTTAAAAATCCACTTTATAACGTATTAAGTTCGAGTTTAGCCTCTAAAATTTCCATTTTTTCACGGTTACTTTTCTTTAATAATACACTTTAAAGAAAATAATTTTGTTTTAATTTTTACTTTGGGTGGGTCCCCATGAGGTTATAAACAAATTTGCCTAAAAAAGTTATAATTTTATTCTGCTTTTACAGATTCGTTTTCGATTTTAGCTGCTAAACTCGAACTTAATACCAACCTTAAAAGTAAAAACTAGTTTCTTAATTTCAAAAAAGATTCATAGAAAGTCGATAAATTATTTCGAATATGCTCCTATAGAAAAAATACTTTCCTCTGGAACGAAATTTTAGACAAACGAAATTCCTCTTTGTTATAAAGTACTTTTCGTAACCCTGAAAAGTCATCATTATTTTTTGCACGCTAACATCATCCTTAGTCTTTTGGACTACGGCCTATTCATGGCCCTAAAAATTTCATAGTGAGCCAAACCATAATTTAGTTTATTTTGTTATTTATTTCATTTTTAATTAATAATAAACCAAAATTCATATTATGGTTGAATTAGTTTAAACTAAATTGATAATTTACCAATCTACAAAAACACACACTTTTGTCGAAGGATGACTGCCTAGAGCAAATAACCTAGAAATTCTTCTTCTTTCTTTCACTGGGGGAATCAGATAAGAAACAACAGCAAACATCTCGAATAACTGTGGATATATTTGCAACATAATCTCTCTCTCTCTCTCTCTCTCTCTCTTTAATCCACCGATGCTCAATTTTTTATCAGATGTAAAGCGAGATAAGTAAAACGAGAGACATTAATCTTAAAACAATCCATATTGAAAAAATCTAATTTTATGTTAAAACTTCTGCAATTATGAAGTTAATATAATTTTAATAATAATTTTAATTTGACTGTGTTATTTTGTTTTGTTTAAAGTCTGGGATAACCCTTCCCATATTATAACAACTTCCCATAAAAACAATTTCATCTAAAACTGTAAACTCAGCTCTCACTTTGTGTAGTGTGTTTGTGTATCATGTTTCATTGTCTGTGTAAAAAAGTGTTGACTTTCATTTGGACACATTTCGTATGAACATCACGAACTAAACCTTCCTCCAATTACAGGTGAATTTTGGCTATTCATTGGTTGTTGACGTTTTAATAACGCAATAAACCTGAGAAGCTTTTTGTTGGCCACGTTGTTAAGTATTTGTTTGTTTGTTTATTAACCTAAAAAAGAATAATAACAAAAAATGCTTAATTTCCTTAACCCATTTTTTCAAACAATTTCTTTTCGCTGAAATCAACCAAATGCATACTAATAGAAACAAACACTCACCAATATAGTGACGTTAGTATAAAGAGAAAGAGGGGGATAGAGCGGGAGAAACCAGAGATAAACAGGAACAATCCATTATCATTTTACTAAGCATTGAATTACACTAATTAATTATCATAATGTGAACTTGTTGCAAATGGAATCAAATAAACTCACAAATATTCAAAAGTCTTTTTAAACTGCCTTCAAATTTTTTTTATTGTTTATTTACCCGTTCGTCTTTTTAAGTTAGTTTTTTTAGTTACATGGCTCTCTATTATTGTATTGTATTATGTGTATGTATGTGTATATTTTTGTTTATTTTCCAGGGGGTCCTAATCACAAACGCCCCTAATTTTATTTGATTTATTTTTCTTTATATAATGCAAAGTAAAATGTTCAACAATCAACATTTAAAATATTTTAATGTGCCTTTAGTATTTAACTTATTTATACATGCGAGTGATTTAGAGTGATTTTATTATTTCTTAATACACAGTTTACGTGAAACAAGATACGTCAAACTGTTTATATATTTTTCTTATAGAAATAATGTTTTAAATGCACAGCAAATATATTATAAATTCTGAATTACAAAAATGTTTAATCAAAATAATAATTGTATCAATAATACAAAAACAATCACATAAATTAATCATAATCATATAAAATGTTCTTCCTTCTCATAAAAGCAAATATGAACTGAAAGTAAAGAAAAAATCATAATTTCGATTTTATATTTTGTATATCGATAATATTCACCATCAGTTAAACGTTTCTTAAAAATTCAGCGCCTGCACTCAAGAAACAGTGAACCAACCATGAAGAAAAATTGTAGAAAATTTAGGTTAATTTTACAAAAATTTACATAAACTCTGTTACAAACGCCGATTTCACAAATATAAGTAAATATTTTTTGACAAATTCAAAAAAAAAAATGAGACATAATAAATAAAAATAAACCAAAATTAACCTAAATGAGACTCGGGGAATCAGACAAGAAACAACAACAAATATCACGAATAACTGTAGATATATTTCTCTCTCTCTTTAATTAACCGATGCTCAATTTTTTTATCAGAAGTAAAGCGAGTGAAGTAAAAATTTATTTATTTAATAAAAAAAAAAATATTACACAAAATTTCCTTCTGTTTCAATCACGAAATTAATTGATCCAATTAATTTTTTAATTGAAATGTCACAGAAATGATAGTATCAATTAAAAAATTAATTGAAGGTCAATTAAAAAATGAATTGATCCAATTAAACAATTAATTGATACTATTAATTTTTGTGATAGATTTTTGTTACAATTAAAAAATTTGTTGAATCAATTAAATTTTTATTTGAATATTTTTTAAAACTCAATAAAAATTTAATTCGAAAAATTTTCGTGAATTTGTGTACACAGAAAAAAAATATTGCCTATTAAAAAGTTGATTGAATTTGAAAACATTGCCAATTAATAAAATAATTGATACAATTAACTTTTTAATCAAGATAGAAAAATGAAGTTAATTACGTCAATGATTGAAATTTTAAAAAATTTTCAAATAAAAAATTAATTGATACAATGAACTTTTTAATCAAAGTCGGAAGACTAAGTCAATTACAAAAGTGATGGGAAATTTTTTAATTTTAAACTAAACATTTATATCAAACAATCAATTTTTTAATCAAACTAAAAAAAAAATCTGGACAGGATGCCTCCAGTGGTCATTGTGGCCAAATGAACCATTGTCCCACTATGACAGAAGAAAATACCTCTGTTAACTCGTTACAGTGCTCTGTAATCTCCTTTATGAAGCTCTGTTAACTAATTAACAGAGCTCTGCAAAAAAAAAAGGTTTGTGTCTGTGCTAACTAAATCCGGAATTTATCTTCACGCACATAATTTTTTAATCAACTATTTTTTTAATGTCCAATTAAAACTGTGATTTATACAATCATTTTCGTGATTGAAGACATTTCAATTAAAAAATTAATTTGATCAATTAATTTCCCACCCAGAGAAGGAATATGATCATCTCAAACATGTTTCAAAAGCAAAATGTTATTTTTGGATTGTGACCATGAAACATGTTCGCCGCAACCATGCAACTTATACACAGTAAAAAGTCCGTTCTAAACTAATGCGAAAATTAACTTATGTTAACTGCGCTAAAGAAAAGTGCATTAAGAAAAAAAGTATATTTAAGAAAATTTTGTATTTTCAAGAAATTTGTATAAATGTCGTTAGCGCTATAAAAAAATTCAATGTGGACACATTTTTGGTGAAAGTTAAAAAATGTTTTGATCCCTTGTGCATATATTTTTTCTTTTTTTTTAATAACTAATGTATAGAAAAAATTATTAAAGTGAAGAAATCTTTCTCAAACTGTGGGAAAAAATGAACTACACGAAAAAAATCTACGGACAAAAATAAATTTAAATTGGCTTCCTTTTTGTTAAGCGTCTCAGTATATTTAAATGAATATTATATATTTTTATTAAAAATTATATAGTGTATTTATTTATTGAGTATTTATTTCTTTTTAGGGACTAACTTCCGTGCATCAAGTATCCTAAATATAACACTAAGGTAATTATATTATTATTTTAGTTTTTTTTATCACCTTGTAAAAGCGTCAGAATTTTATTTTAGACAATTACAAAAAAAATTATAAATTAATAAAATAAATAAATTAATTAATCGATTTTAATAAAATTTATTAGAGATGAAGCCTCACATAAAATACGAATGTTCGCGATAACATTGGATCAATACTATTGCATAGCAGGAATGGAAAATGCAATTTTAAAGAAAGTACAATAAAGGTATCTTTTTGAGCGAAAAAGTACTTTTCACTAAATTTCAACAAAAATTCCATTGGAAGATTATTGTCAAGAGCTCTTTTAGACTAAATTTTGATTGCCAACTCCACAATTTTAAATACATTTTTGTTTAGTTTTATATCCGCTTACAAAGACTACAGTAGTATTGTAATCGCGGTTGCCACAGTTGGTAGAATTCTTCCAAAAATGGTACTTCACAAATTTATAAATAAAAATAAATTTATGACACAAATTTCTATAGCATAAAATTTTGACAAAATTCCTATAGAAATAAAATTTTAACAAATTTTTCTATAGAAATAAAATTTTGACAAAATTTTCTATAGAAATAAAATTTTGACAAAATGTTCAATAGAAATAAAATTTTGATAAAATGTTCAATAGAAATAAAATTTTGACAAAATTTTCTATAGAAATAAAATTTTGACAAAATTTTCTATAGAAATAAAATTTGGACAAAATTTTCTATAGAAATAAAATGTTGACAAAATTTTCTATAGAAATAAAATATGACAAAATTTTCTATAGAAATAAAATTTTGACAACATTTTCTATAAAAATAAAATTTTCTATAGAAACCAAATTTTGACAAAATTTTCTATAGAAATAAAATTTTGATAAAATTTTCTATAGAAATAAAATGTTGACAAAATTTTTTATAGAAATAAAATTTTGACAAAATTTTCTATAGAAATAAAATGTTGACAAAATTTTTTATAGAAATAAAATTTTGATAAAAATTTTTTATAGAAATAAAATTTTGACAACATTTTCTATAGAAATAAAATTTGGGCAACATTTTCTATAAAAATAAAATTTTGACAAAATTTTCTATAGAAATAAAATTTTGACAGAATTTTCCATAAATTGTTCCATAAATCTGATATCGTAACTGTATACACAAAAGGTACTAAATCATTCGCGTGGGTACCACGGTACTGACCAAGGTGACAAAGTGTTGAAAAAAAGTACTATAGTACTGCGTTTTCCATCCCTGCTCCATAGTAAACAAATGTAAAGGGTTGTACGGTCAAAATTTGGTCAATATAAACTTGACGTATTTCTTTCAATTTTACATTTAAAAAACCTGAACAACCCTCATTTTGAAGGTGTGTGTGTAGAATGTTGCTCCTATTTTGATTTTGGAATTCACTCTTCAGTTGTCAAAATGCCGTCCAAGCAAGAAGTGCAGCGTATCAAAATTTTGCTCGCGCATCGCGAAAATCCGAGCTACTCGCACGCAAAGCTGGCAAAATCGCTAAAAGTTGCCAAATCAACTGTTACAAATGTAATTAAAGTGTTTGGGGAACGTTTGTCGACAGCCAGGAAGTCTGGATCGGGGGGAAATTGAAAACCGGAAGCCGCTGAGACGACAAGGAGAGTTGCCGGTAGTTTCAAACGAAACCCTAACCTCTCTCTGCGAGATGCCGCAAATAAGCTGGGTGTATCGTCTACAACCGTGCATCGAGCCAAAAAACGAGCCGGACTATCGACTTACAAGAAGGTATTGACTCCAAATCGCGATGATAAACAAAATACGACGGCCAAAGCGCGATCCCGGAGGAAGACCAAAAAAACTGCTAAGGACGAGCAGCAGTTCAAGGCAAACTGGCTTTCTACGGCGAAGAAGGTGGACAAGGTGGCTGTACAAAATCTGATGGCAGGTGTCAAGCGTGAGGCCCGGCAATTCGGATTTGGAAAAGCGAAAGCCTAACTGAATATTTTTTCTGAATTTTATACTAATTGAACTAGAACAAGTATATACGGCCGCAAGTTCGGCCAGGCCGAATCTTATGTACCCACCACCATGGATTGCGTAGAAACTTCTACGAAAGACTATCATCCACAATCGAATTACTTGGGTTGTGGTACACTCAAAAAAAAGTGAACTCTCTATTTCACTAAAGCCATATTAACTTTATATTAGTTCATAGAATCATTATGTTTGGAAAAAGTTTATTTTAGTCAAATAATTTTTTGCGTATGTTAGTTAAATGAACTAAAAAACGGGAAAAAGTTATACACAAATAAAGCATAAAGATTTCCTAATTTCGTATTTCTTACAAAATAGTTCATTATTTCTTTAAATTTGTAAATTTTACCAAAAATGTGTCCATTGTGAACTTCGTATGTCACTAAAGACATTCTTGCAATTTTGAACTCCAAGATTTCTCTTAAAACTACAAAATTTTCTTTAACTTCTGAAAAAATTTAGTTATGTCTAATAAATTTTCTTGAATTTGTCGAAAAATATTTACTTATTTTTGCCATATCGGAGTGATGCCAGCGCTTGTAATACCGTTTAGTTAAAATTTTCTATAAAAGTTCAAAATTTTCTAAAATTAATCGAAAGTTATCTTTCCTGGTGGGTTCACTGTTTTTTCAGTGTATCTTAAAACTTCTTAACATCGTTTTCTAAATTGTGATTTAGTCCATACATGGTATATATGAGACAAAAAAGTTATGTATATTTAAGTCTACAAATAATTACGAATCGATATGGACTTTTTGTACGTAGAGAGCCAGAATTGAAATATGGGCGTCGCTTATATGGGGGCTATATACAATTATGAACTTGATATGGACCAATTTTTGTGTGATTGGGGATCGATTTATCTGAGGGCCATATATAACTATAGACCGATATGGACCTAGTTAGGCATGGTTGTTAACGACCTTATACTAGCACAATGTACCAAATTTCAACTCACTCGGATGAAATTTGCTCCTCCAAGAGGTTCCAAAACCAAATCTCGGGATCGGTTTATATGGGGCTATGTACGATTATGGACTGATATGGACCACTTTTGGCATGGTTGTTAAATACCATATACTACCACCACGTACCAAATTTCAAGCAGATCGGATGAATTTTGCTTCTCCAAAAGGCACCGGAGGTCAAATCTGGGGATCGGTTTATATGGGAGCTATATATAATTATGGACTGATAGGAACCAATTCCTGCATGGTTGGTGGATACCATATACTAACATCACGTACCAAATTCCAACCGAATGGGAAGAATTTTGCTCTTCCAAGGGGCTCTGGAGGTCAAATCTGGGGATCGGTTTATATGGGGCCTATATATAATTATGGACCGATATCGACCAATTTTTGCATGGGAGTTTGAGGCCATATATTAACACCACGTACCAAATTTCAACTGAATCAGATGAATTTTGGTCTTCCAAGAGGTTCCGGAGGTCAAATCTGGTGATCGGTTTATATGGGGGCTATATATAATTATGGACCGATGTGGACCAATTTTTGCATGGTTGTTATAGACCATATACTAACACCATGTACCAAATTTCAGCCGGATCGGATGAAATTTGCTTCTCTTAGAGGCCTCGCAAGCCAAATTGGGGGTTCGGTTTATGTGGGGGCTATATATAATTATGTTCCGATGTCGACCAATTTTTGCATGGTTGTTAAAGACCATATACTAACACCATGTACCAAATTTCAGCCGGATCGGATGAAATTTGCTTCTCTTAGAGGCCTCGCAAGCCAAATCGGGGGATCGGTTTATATGGGGGCTATATATAATTATGGACCGATGTGGACCAATTTTTGCATGGTTGTTAGAGACCATATACTGACACCATGTACCAAATTTCAGCCGGATCGGATGAAATTTGCTTCTCTTAGGGGCCTCGCAAGCCAAATCGGGGGATCGGTTTATATGGGGGCTATATATAATTATGGACCGATGCGGACCAATTTTTGCATGGTTGTTAGAGACCATATACCAACACCATGTATCAAATTTCAGCCGGATCGGATGAAATTTGCTTCTCTTAGAGGCCTCGCAAGCCAAATTTTGGGGTCCGTTTATATGGGGGCTATACGTAAAAGTGGACCGATATGGCCCATTTGCAATACCATCCGACCTACATCAATAACAACTACTTGTGCCAAGTTTCAAGTCGATAGCTTGTTTCGTTCGGAAGTTAGCGTGATTTCAACAGACGGACGGACGGACGGACGGACGGACATGCTCAGATCGACTCAGAATTTCACCACGACCCAGAATATATATACTTTATGGGGTCTTAGAGCAATATTTCGATGTGTTACAAACGGAATGACAAAGTTAATATACCCCCCATCCTATGGTGGTGGGTATAAAAAGAAATTTAATTTGATTTTTTAAATAAACGATTTCACCGATTTACACGCGTTTTCCCTTGACCAAATTTTGTCCGTATCACCCTTTATTATGAATCTTAAACCTGTGAGAATATTGAACAAAGTGCAGAGAGAGAGAGAAAGAGATAGAGGGAGAGAAAAGGCAAATACATACTGTGGTAATTGTAGTATTTTTGCACTACATTTCGACATTTTAATATACTGCTGATTTAACAACAAAGCTCAATGATGGGATCGGTCATAATCTCAAAGATTCAGACCTAGTATATGTCATTGATTTTGGAAACTTAACAAATTTTTTTAAATATTATAATCAAATAATATAAAAATAAAATTTTAAACATAATTATTTATTTATATATATTTTTTATTATTTTTTTGCGTATATGTATGCCCCTATTATAAGGGAGACAGTGTAAAAATTCCATTCACGTTTACAATATATTTTTCTAATATGTATATATTTTCTCAACAAAAACCCATGATATCTCTATTACAAATTGTATATTTATTTATTGGATTTGTACAGGGCAGCAGCATATGTGCTACTGATGCAACTCCTCTACATGTTTTCCTATTTCGAATTTGATAAGAATTTCATTTGGCACAGCATTCGTTTTAGTCTATTGAAAAAGATTTGAAAAAGTACAAGTATTCAGTGTGTGTATTCCATTTAGGTGTAATTCATCCATTCCATTGGACAAGAATGCAATTGAGAAAAATAGATTTATTATATTTTTTCTGTTTGTCTTTGTATGCAGCCCTCTTTGACCAGACCTATTGAATTAGATAAACTACAAAATAATATTTTACTAAAATTGCCAAAAATGTGTCTTGAAGATGAATATGAGTTTTTCTATATCAAAAACTATGTTTTTATACGAATGAAGAATTAATAGAATTGCTTTAGTTTTGTAAGGGTTAAAGTTTATCAGTGCTTGAATAAAATTTGATTGCAGAATAACGATTCTAAAGTATTTATGCAACTTTGTCGTATTGGATTTCTGTTTTTTTTTTTAATAGAACGTAGAATAGCTATGTGTTCGTTACTTTTCTACCAGACCCTAAGACAAATAATATCGGCGTATGATAAGACAATGCAAATGTTTTCTTAAACGTACGAAATGCTTTATTATATACGTGGAGGTGAAGAAGTGAGTGGCTATCAAAGCGGCCTTTAATTTCGGTGTGCAATTTACCTTATAAATTGTGGCCTTTTTTTGGTGCATGACATGGCTGAACTTTGCTATTTACGAAAATGTATCACACAATAGTAAATTTTAAGTACAAATTGGCCCATCCGCGATATAAAATATGTTCTCCGATAATCAAGACGTTATTAAGACTTTAAATTCATTTTAACATCTTAATGAGATGGCTGATAAGTTCAAAATTTACCTACACACAAAAAATTTTTTTTTCTGAATCAATCACAAAATTAATTGATCTAATTAATTTTTTAATTGAAATGTCTTCAATCACAGAAATGATAGTATCAATTAAAAAATTAATTGACAGTCAATTAAAAAATTAATTGATCCAATTAAAAAATTAATTGATACTATTAATTTGTGTGATTGATTTTTATTTCAATTATAAAATTTGTTGATTCAATTAAATTTTTAATTGAATATTTTTTAAAACTCAATTAAGATTTTAATTGGAAAAATGTTCGTGAAATTTTTTTCTGTGTAATATGAGTATGAATACTTGGTAACATGGCCACATATGGGGGAACTGTTAACCCTCTAATGCCCAATCCCGCCTTTATGCGGTCTTCATTATATCAGCAAGCTTTTAGTAAAACACACCTTAGGACAACAAACATTGGTAAAATAAAAAGAAAAATTATTTAAAACTATTCAAGAGGCTTAACAGCATATACAGAATTTTAGTGTAAAATTTTTTTGCGTCGTTAACTTTGAATATTTAATTAGCTGGCAAAAAAATTGGGACATTAGAGGGTTAAGTACATGAGCTTGTTCTGTGTTGATGTGTTCTCAAATTACAAAAACATGGAATCCTGTAATAGTCCAATACTACTCATCATTTAAACATTTCTCTCATATATTCACCTTGCATTTAACCGTTTATGTTAACTTGTTCTGAATGTTAAATTGCATTAACAGAGATCATTCATGTTAAATACTCATTAAAGTGTTAAGTGGTCATTTCTATGCTAGTGATCATTTACAATGACAAAAACTTTAATTCCCATGCTCTCATTAGTTATGTTGAATTGAATTTGAATTGTATATGCTGTATTAATGGTAACTGTTTTTCTCTTGGTCACAATTGGATTTTTTATAGCACCCTCACCATGAATAAATTAGGATCTTTACATTAGGGAAGGGGGCTCCAACAGGTACAAGGGGACTCCAACACACTGATCACTATTGATGTTAGAGCTGGGCGAATGGAGCCGTATGGCCGATTGCCTGTCGTTGTTTTGGGCTGTATTATGTGCTTACAGATATTTCCTCACCACAGCAAGGAGTTCCTGGGCTGAAAGAGATGAGAGAGAAGCTTAATGGTATGAATTATTGAAATTGTAACATTCATTCTGATCGAGAAGAACGAGTCACATCCAAATCATAGCGCGCACAGGGTCTCCTTTCAGAAGGCTAATGAAACAAAAGCATTTATAAAACACAAATTAATGGGTAAGACTCAGAATGATCTTAAAACTTTCTGATGGCTGAGACGTATACTGAGCCTTCATGTCTAGGAATAAAAAAATTAAATAATCATAAAACTTTTTTTGTGTTTATTTGGAAAAATCCTCTCTTGGTAAATTTCAGTTCGATCTAACGGATTTTTCTCTTAAAATCCTTAAAAGGGAACCACCAACTCCTTTTCACAATTTCAAAGAATTTCATGCATTACTCAATTATATCCACGCTTTGGTTATACATAAATCCATTCATTCTATGATGAAAAAAAAAAAAATGTTAACAAACAACGAATTCATCGAGAGTTTTATTTTTACACTTAATTGTGTATTAATTGTTATAAATTGCATAGAGACCGATTCATTTGTAGAACTTGAAGAATAAAATTGAGTAACTTGTGTTTGTAAAAGTTTAATTGTACGGCAGATTTCCAAATGAAGAAATGGAAAATATGACGTTGGTGCTTTGTTGATGACGATGCCTAAACCGAGGGTAGGAAAGATTTTATAGGGTCGGGGTTTTTTTTTTTTATTACTCAGTGATTGTAAAACTATAACCAAAAAGGTATCTTCATAAAACAAACGATGTACGATGAAAAATGACACCCAGAATAATGTGAACCCCTCATTTTAGAAAATTTTAATCAAAATGTTTTATTAATTGCATTATTATACAAATAAGTTAACAATTTTTATCATATTGAAGAAAATTTATTAAAAATAATAACATTTTTCTATTGTTTGAGAATAATAATAAATTTTGTGTGTTTTGGAGTGAACTACGGCCTCGGCTGAATAAACACTGGTCATCGATGCACTGTTGTTGAGTTAATAATTGCACGAAAATGTTCACGATTTAATTCCATTTTTGTTTTGATATACCCGCTCGTAACCACTAACTGCCCTTTTAATTTTTTTTAAGAAATAATTTTAACTTTTTTCTTTCCATTGTGTTAAAAAGTAAGAATTAATAGAATGGTGCCAATGTTTAATATTTTGTCGAAAAAAGTGAAAAGGGGATTCAAAAATTTCCGAATTTCCGAAAGTATTTGAGCTCAATTTTGTTTGACAAGCGTAAGAATGTATTAAAATTATTAAAATGATTTTAAATTATAAAAATGATTTATTTGATAAAATATCACAGAATTTTGAAATGGTGAACATCCATCGTAGGAAAAACCCATGTTAAATTCATCGCTTCTGTGACCATTTAGCATAACTTTTGAGATTAAATTTACTATAATATTTATTATAAAAGTATATACACGGACGAAAAAGAGTGTTTTCCATATGTTTGGGTGTAAAAATTATATGTTTGGAACTCAGATTTTTTTAACACAATATTTTTAAGTGCAAGCATATAATGTTCATAAACTAGCGTAACATGTTTGGGATATATATGTTAATATGTTAGAACATATTATGTTTGGGACATAAAATTTTTGTAAATATAATATGCTGGGGTGCAAACATATATTAATTTAGAAATAGCCTATAAACATATATGTGCTTAGAAAGAGAGACCTAGTGAGTGTGCTGCAAATAAACGAATGGAAATAACCAATTGGTGCCTTAATAATATATATACACAAAGAAATTTTCATTCATTTTTTTCTACCAGTGTATTCCTAAGGTGAAACATAATATGTTTGAACACTACAAACAATATTTTGTTTGGATCAATCCTGAAAATATATATGCTTGAAGCAAAATGTGTTTGGGGTATATGTTACAGAAGCGATTTTTTTTGAGGGTGTATGATTACAACAACCCCGTACGGTTATTATAGTGACAACAACATGTAGGTAAAATGAGATATCTCTCAATATGAGAGTTTTGTTGAGATGAGACAACAGTGTCTATGATACCGAGAACAATGATACTAACATTTAGATAGATCATCTTAACATAGGCTAACATGAGAATTACATGAATACATAGTAAAATTAAATGAGAATCTCAGCATGACAAAATTAACATAAACATCACAATGATTTCAATGAGTAAGGCTTCAATAGCACTGTTACCATATATATGTAATTGAAGCCTCACAAAAATATATGTAAATATGTAAAATATATCATATAATTAAATAAATATATTGATTAATTTAAATTATTATTGATATTAATTTAGAGTTATATAATGATAGTAAAGTGGCCAGAATTATATTATAAAAAAAATTATAAACAAAAAAAAAAAATAAATTTTCTTTTCCAAAATTAAAAGCCTAAAAGTTATAAGTTTTGATTTTTTAATGATTATTACAATTTCTATTCTGGACATTCTGTATTAAGAAATTCAGTATGTTTTTTATGCAACTATTTTCGTTGAATAAGAACACAATTTACCATTAATTAAGTTCTTTGACAATTTTCAATAGTCATTTGTCACAAAAAAATCATTTTATTAATCAAGTTTTTTGTCGAACATTGTTTAGTCTTCGCTACATATTTTCCCTTTTTTTAACACCTTCCTCAACGTTCCCCCAACTATAGGAATTCAAAAAATTCTTCTCCCATCTTTAAATTGAGTATTTCAACTGGTTCTAGCTATGTCGCCGTAATGCCTACTGTTTGTTTTGAAATGTGGGTGTATATTCTTGAAAAACGAAACAAGATGAAGACATTAATTGCCATTAGCAGCTGTTATTTGCTAGACTCTCAAGTAAAAAGTAAAAGACAACCATTAGTGATGCTTATACAATCTCATTACAATTAACAAAATTGTAGCTTGAATAGATGATAACAAGATAGACAGACAACATGACGGGGTACTAGTTTGTCAGAGAGTAAAGATGGTAGAGAGAGGGAAAGGGAGAGTGAGTGATACAATGGAAAGACATTCGAAAGAAATATGACACCCGAAGAGATGGAGTATAATTACCAATCACAATAATAACGGTTGTCGGTGGGCGACCCTTGTCTATGTGGACTTGTAATGGGAAGTCAAGGTATGTGACAAGGAATTCTAAAGTAAAATTTTCCTTAAGTTTTTATGACCGATTCGTACTTGTCCGGCCGAAAAACCATTTGTTCGCAAAATTTTTGAATTCGATTAGCTGTTTTTAATACGATATAAGTAATAACATGACATTGAGCAACAGATCCTAAAACATGTCCGTAAAGAAAAAACGTTCAATTTATTGAACGTTAACTAAAATTTTATCACTTAGTACCCATATGAAGCCGTAAGGTATGACGTCAACAAAATGTGGAGTAACAAGTAATATAGGCTAATTAATTTTTGATACCACATGGTATAATTTTCATTTGCATTCCATATAAGGTCTTTAGCTGTGGGCTATTCGTGTCTTTCCTTTTCTTGAGTCTTTCCTAGTCTAGCTACGCCACTGTATGTATGAATCAGACTTTTTACATGGGAAGTTACTTAAACATCACACAAAAGAAAATCATTTCGACAAATTGACAAGTTCTATCCAAGTCAAACACAAAGGTTCTTTAAACAGACAAATTTTGTCGTCTTCCTTTCCTTTTATCTAGCCAGGGCAAATTCATATTTAAGTTTGCTTGTACCTGTATCTTTCCACATATATACACTCACACACAGGCTATGTCACCATCGTACTCATCATCGTGGTGGTGGCGTACCGCCATGATGCAATTACATCTAATTACTTTCACACAATAATGACAAAACGTCGGCCACTAAATAACCTGGCAAGAGAAAAAGAAGACACAAATTTCACATTGCTTGATGGTGAATCCATTTACCTATGGCAATCGGTTGTGGGCAACAAGCCGGAGAAAATAAAGCAGACAACCATAGCGAAGTATTCTTATTGCATTTTTTTGGCTGACTACAAGGATAGCACTCCCTCAAGGACATTATATATACGGGTTTGTTTTCAAATATGGAAAAAAGTGGTCCTTTCCTTGCTTAGTCCATATTCTAGACATGTTACAGCTATTTGGCATGAGTTAGATAATCTCCATTAAATTATTGTGCATCGTATCTCATCCAAATGACAGCAAATGCCAGGCAATCAAATAAGGAACTGTGTAGAGAAAAATGGGGAATAGGGCAAATAGAAATTAATTCTTAACCAAATTGCATTTTAATTTGTAAAAACGAGTTTGGAAAATATCGAAGGGAAATTTAAAGCAAAAGAAGAAAATTTATAAGAATGAATTTAAATGCTTAGGTTATATGAAATTTTGTTCTATTTTTTATACCCTGCGCCACACTGTGGAACAGGGTATTATAAGTTAGTGCATATGTTTGCAACACCCAGAAGGAGACGAGATAGACACCTGGTGTCTTTGGCAAAAATGCTCAGGGTGGGCTCCTGAGTCGATATAGCCATGTCCGTCTGTCCGTGAACACATTTTTGTAATCAAAGTCTAGGTCGCAGTTTTAGTCCAATCGACTTCAAATTTGGCACAAGTATGTGTTTTGGCTCAGAATAGAACCCTATTGATTTTGGAAGAAATCGGTTCAGATTTAGATATAGCTCCCTTATATATATTTCGCCCGATAAAGGGTGATATGGTCAAAATTTGGTCAATATAAACTTGACGTATTTCTTTCAATTTTGCATTTAAAAAACCTGAATATCCCTCATTTTGAAGGTACACATGTGTAGAATGTTGCTCCTATTTTGATTTTGGAATTCACTCTTCAGTTGTCAAAATGCCGTCCAAGCAAGAAGAGCAGCGTATCAAAATTTTGCTCGCGCATCGCGAAAATCGGAGCTACTCGCACGCAAAGCTGGCAAAATCGCTAAAAGTTGCCAAATCAACCGTTACAAATGTAATTAAAGTGTTTGGGGAACGTTTGTCGACAGCCAGGAAGTTTGGATCGGGGGGAAATCGAAAACCGGAAGCCGCTGAGACGACAAAGAGAGTTGCCGGTAGTTTCAAGCGAAACCCTAACCTCTCTCTCCGAGATGCCGCAAATAAGCTGGGTGTATCGTCTACAACCGTGTATCGAGCCAAAAATGAGCCGGACTATCGACTTACAAGAAGGTAGTGACTCCAAATTGCGATGATAAACAAAATACGACGGCCAAAGCGTGATCCCGGAGGCCGTACACGACGATGCTGACCAAGTTTGACTGCGTGGTAATGGACGACGAAACCTACGTCAAAGCCGAGTACAAGCAGCCGGGACAGGAGTTTTATACGGCAAAGGGAAGGGGAAAGGTAGCAGATATTTTTACATAAAACTGTCAAAGTTCGCAAAGAAATATCTGGTTTGGCAAGCCATCTGTACCTGTGGCTTGAAAAGCAGCATTTTCATAGCTTCCGGGACTGTCAACCAAGAAATTTACGTGAAAGAGTGTTTGAATAAACGTCTGCTGCCTTTCCTGAAGAAACACGGTTGCTCCGTACTGTTTTGGCCGGATTTGGCATCTTGCCATTACGGTAAAAAGGCCATGGAGTGGTACGCCGCCAACAACGTGCAGGTGGTTCCCAAGGACAAGAACCCTCCCAACACGCCAGAGCTCCGCCCAAACTGCTAAGGACGAGCAGCAGTTCAAGGCAAAATGGCTTTCTGCGGCAAAGAAGGTGGACAAGGTGGCTGTACAAAATCTGATGGCAGGTGTCAAGCGTGATTTCGGATTTGGAAAAGCGAAAGCCTAACTGAATATTTTTCCTGAAATTTGTACTAATTGAACTTGAAAAAGAAATTTAATTTGATTTTTTAAATAAACGATTTCACCGAGCGTTTTCTCTTGACCAAATTTTGACCGTATCACCCTTTATGGACTTATATGGCCCAGAAGCCAGAGTTTTGCCCTAATTTGCTTAAAATTTTGCACAAGAAGAACAATTAGTACTATAGTCAAGTGTGCCAAATTTTATTGAAATCGGTTCAGATTTTGATAAAGCTCTCATATATATATTTCGCCCGATATGTACTAATACGGTTCCAGAAGCCAGAGTTTTACCCCAATTGGTTGAAATTTTGCACTAGGAGTACAATTAGTAGTATAGTCAAGTGTGCAAAATTTTATTGAAATCGGTTCAGATTTAGATATAGCTCTCATATATAGCTTTCGCCAGATTTACACTCATATGACCATAGTGGCCAATCTTTTACTCCAATTTAATTGAAATTTTGCACAGGGAGTAGAATTAGCATTGTAGCTATGCGTGCCAAATTTGGTTGAAATCGGTTCAGATTTAGATATAGCTCCCATATATAGCTTTCGCCCGATTCACACTCATATGACCACAGAGGCCAATTTTTAACTCCGATTTAGTTGAAATTTTGGACAGGGATTAGAATTAACATTGTAGCTATGCGTGCCAAATTTGTTTGAAATCGGTTCAGATTTAGATATAGCTCCCATATATGTTTTTCTGATTTCGACAAAAATGGTCAAAATACCAACATTTTCCTTGTTAAATCGCCACTGCTTAGTCGAATAGTTGTAAAAATGACTCTAATTTTCCTAAACTTCTAATACATATATATAGAGCGATAAATCATAAATAAACTTTTGCGAAGTTTCCTTAAAATTGCTTCAGATTTAAATGTTTCCCATATTTTTTACAAACATTGTGTTCCACCCTAGTGCATTAGCCGACTTAAATTTTGAGTCTATAGATTTTGTAGAAGTCTATCAAATTTTGTCCAGATCGAGTGATATTTAAATTTATGTATTTGGGACAAACCTTTATATATAGCCCCCAACACATTTGACGGATGTGATATGGTATTGAAAATTTAGGTCTACAAAATGGTGCAGGGTATAATATAGTCGGCCCCGCCTGACTTTAGACTTTTCTTATTTGTTTTATTTATATTAATTTTTTTATTTGTCTAGGAAAGACAGCGATAAGGCGACAAGGCTCGGTATCCGTCTTAGGAATGGCTTGCTACACACGCAAAGAAAAAAAAAAAAAAAACGTTTGGAAAACGTGTACCGTAAACGTTTTTCTTTTGTTAGAGTTTTTTGAATTTCTTCGAAAATTTTAAATTTTTATCACCAAAAAAATTCGTTTGTTACAAAATTTTTACTATTTCAATAAAAAAGTTATTTTTGAAACAACAACACAGTCCATTTCGTGTATATCAAACACTGTTCTTTTCTGTCTTTAGGTCTTTAATAAGACACATTTTACAGTTCAAAATTTAATATAGTACAATGTAATGTTGAACATTTTTTCGGAATCTTTTTTTGTTTTTTTTTTTTTTTACATATATTCCAGATATATATGTAAAAAAAAAAAACAGAAAACAAAAACTTTGGTCGAAGCAGGGATCGAACCCACGACCCTTGGCATGCAAGTCGGACGTAGCAACCACTGCTCCACGGTGCCAAACTAAATGTTTGTTTCTGTAAAATAAACTTTTTTTATTCGGTTCGTGGGCGCCGCAAGCTATGCTATATAAATGTAGCTTATATGGATAATTATCTATTCATGACCATAACAGGTAATAGCTCAGTGGTTAGTGTGTTGGCTTACAAAGTGCATGGTCCGCGGTTCGATTCTCCGTCCAGGCGATAGGTAAAAAAAAATTAAAAATTTATAAAATCGTATAATTTCTTCTACATTGTTGATATTATAGGAAAAGGTGTTATGTTAAGAACTAAAAAACCTCGTGGATGTGAGAAAGATGTGAGGGAACATGCAGTTAGCAAGAAAACAATGTTTTTTTGAGTTAGTCTTTATGAAATTGTTTTTATATCCTGGAAAAGAATAAACGGTTATCACAAAAAGTATATACTTTTCTTCCAAATACACTTCCTTACAGCGAAAAGCAAATGAGAAACGAATTTTGTTTGTCTAAAATTTCGTTTGGGAGGAAATAATTATTTTTTGCGTGTAGCATAGCAATGACTACTTAACGCTGTTACGAGTTTTTTTTTAACATGAATGATCTCTGTTATTGAAATTTAGCATTAGAAACAAATTAACATAAATTGGTAGATGCAATATGAACAAATACGAAAAAAAATAATATATAAATGAAATGATGTGTATGATGTATTGGTCTGTTTCATTATTGTATATTTGTATTTAAAAAAAACATTTTGAACCTTCCACTCTCAATCATTCAATATAAAGTTCCTATAATTCATTAGAAAAAAAAAATCTCACTGAACCCATATTAGTGAAAATTTGTAAATTTTACCAATAATGCGCCCATCTTGGAGTATTTAATCCTCAATTCCAAAAAAAAAAACTAACTGTAACATTAATTCCCACCTTTTCCTACGTCTTAACGATGCATAACTTAATTATGTATAAGAAAATTGCATTAATTTAAATAAATGAATTTCTCTTTTCTATCCCATTAACATTGAGTAAGAAATGTAGCTGGAGTTTCCTCTTTTGGCCTCTGTTTTTACACAAATTGCACATTAATGCTTACCTTGGTAATCTCTTTCAGAGTAAAATAGTTTTCTCTTGCTATGGTCGGTCACTGACATCATTACGACTACAATTCATTGGAGTATCATAATAGGCACCCCACCCCTCCTTCTCCACCACCCACAAACAGGACGTCATCTACAAGTGTAAGTAGATGAGACACCGACTTCTGTAGTTGATAGTTAAAATATATTTTCATGACATTATGTGTAAGCCATGAACTCAATCTACAAAGAGATACTCTGGAGAATATCATTAATGGCAAATGGGTAAGGGAGAATGTAATTCCCCCCCCCCCCCCCCTCCATTGGTGATGATAATGGCGTAAAATATCCTTATTTTAGCTTGGAATGCCTGACCCCAATTCCTATATACACAAATGGTGTCCTTGATTATATGGAAAAATTTGTTATAAAAATAAAATAACTACACTACAAAAGTAAACCCCTTTAGATTAATCTGCTATCTATTCATATAAAGGTAACTTTTGTCTCTATTTCTCTCCTCTCTCCAAATCTCTCCATCTCTCTGTGCTTCTAAACCCATGACCTCTATTACTGTGTATTCCACACGTAATGTTTCTGGTATGTAAAAACAATTTTGGGAATGAGACTAAAAGCTTTAATGAATATTTGAAATATGTTTCAGAAAATTAATTTATAAAACATGACATTAATGGAATTACTTTACAAAGATATACTCATGGATATTCATATGGTTAATTTGTGGTTGTGTTTTAGGCGTGGCCATACTTTACTCAATACACTGAACCATAGAATATTTGAGAAGTAAATCGAATTTCAAAGACAATTTCGTTGAAATTTGATATTCAAATGAAATTTATTTTTTGTCGAAATTGTGCTTCAATAGGATATTTCAGATAAAATAAAAAATATATATTTTTGTAGAAATCCGATTTTCATAGAAAATTTCGTTGACATTCGATTCTCATGGATAACATTTTATTTTCATAGAAAATTTCGATAAAGTTTTATCGAAATTTTTAATTTTGTTGAAATTTGATTTTCATTAAAAATTCTTTAGTAATTGATTGTTCACAGAAATTTTTCGAAATTGGATTTTCATACAATATTTCAATGAAGTTTGGTGTCCAAATAAAATTATTCGATATTAAATGTTCATAGAAAATTTTCACAAAAATTTGATTTTGATAGAACACTTCCCCGGAATTGAGTTTTCATAGAAAGTTATGTCTAAATTAAATTTTCATAGAAAATTTCCTCAAAATTTGATTTTCATAGAAAATTTCGTCAAAAATTGGTTTTTGTTTTTTCATAGAAAATTTCCTCGAAATTTGATATTTATAGAAAATTTTGTCGAAATATGATTCTTATAGAAAATTTCGTCGAAATTTGATTCTTATAGAAAAGTTCGTCGAAATTTGATTCTTATAGAATAATGTCGTAAAAATTTAATTTTTATAGAATAATGTCGTAAAAATTTGATTTTCATAGAAAATTTCGTCGAAATTTAATTCTTATAGAAAATTTCGTCGAAATTTGATTTTTATAGAAAATTTTGTCAAAATTTGATTTTTATAGAAAATTTCGCCGAAATTTCATTTTTATAGAAAATTTCGCCAAAATTTCATTTTTATAGAGGCTAGGTTAGGTGGCAGCCCGGTGGCACTTAGACTATTCAGTCCATTGTGATACCACAGTGGTGAACTTCTCTCTTATCACTGAGTGCTGCCCGATTCCATGTTAAACTCAATGACGGAAAATTTCGTCGAAATCTGATTTTCACAGGAAATTTCGTCGAAATCTGATTTTCATAGAAAATTTCCTCGAAATTTGATTTTTGTTGAAAATTTTGTCGAAATTTGATTCTTATAGAAAATTTCGTCAAAATTTGATTCTTATAGAAAATTTCGTCGAAATTTGATTCTTATAGAATAATGTCGTAAAAATTTGATTTTCATAGAAAATTTCGTCGAAATTTAATTCTTATAGAAAATTTCGTCGAAATTTAATTTTTATAGAAAATTTCGTCGAAATTTGATTTTTATAGAAAATTCGTTGAAATTTCATTTTTATAGAAAATTTCGCCGAAATTTCATTTTTATAGAGGTTAGGTTAGGTGGCAGCCCGGTGGCACTTAGACTTTTCAGTCCATTGTGATACCACAGTGGTGAACTTCTCTCTTATCACTGAGTGCTGCCCGATTCCATGTTAAACTCAATGATGGAAAATTTCGTCGAAATCTGATTTTCACAGGAAATTTCGTCGAAATCTGATTTTCATAAAAATTTTGTTGAAATTTCATTCCATGGACAATATCGTTGAAATTGGATTACCATAGAAAATTTCGTCGAAATTTGTCGTAATTTGATTTTTATAGAAAATTTCGTCGAAATCTGATTTTAACAGGAAATTTCGTCGAAATCTCAAAATTTGATATTTAAAGAAGGTTAGGTTAGGTTAGGTATAGGTGGCAGCCTGATATTTCAGGCTCACTTAGACTATTCAGTCCATTGTGATACCACATTGGTGAACTTCTCTCTTATATTTAAAGAATAATGTCGTTAAAATTTTATTTTCATAGAAAATTTAGTAGAAATTTGATTTTTATAGAAAATTTTGTCGAAATTTGATTTTTATTTAAAATTTCGTCGAACTTTGATTTTTGTAGAGAATTTCGTCGAAGTTTGATTTTTATAGAGACTTTCGTTGAAATTTTATTTTTATAGAAAATTTCGTTGAAATCTGATTTTCACAGGAAAATTCGTCGAAATCTGATTTTAACAGGAAATTTCGTCGAAATCTCAAAATTTGATATTTATAGAATAATGTCGTTAAAATTTTATTTTCATAGAAAATTTAGTAGAAATTTGATTTTTATAGAAAATTTTGTCGAAATTGAATTTTTTAAGAAAAATGTCATCAAAATTTGATTTTCATAGAAAATGTCGTCGAAATTAGATTTCTATAAAAATAATTCTACGAAATTAGATTTTCATTGAAAATTTCGTCGAAATCTGATTTTCATAGAAAATTTCGCCAAAATTAAATTTTAACAAAAAAATTTTCGTTGGAATTAGATTTTCATAGAAAATTTCGTCGAAATTTTTAGATTTTCATAAAAAATCGTCGAAATTGAGTTTACAAAGACAATTTCTTCGAAATTAAACTTTCATAAAATATTCGTCGAAATCTTATTTTCAGAGAAAATTCCGTCAATATTTTATAAAAATAGTCGAATTTTGATTCACATTGAACATTTCGACGGAAATTGACTTTGATAGAAAATTTCATCAAATTGGATATTGATAAACATTTTCGTAATAAATGAATGTTCATAGTATTCTTTTCTGGCTATGAACCACAGTTCACTCTTTACCAGTGTCTACCTGTGAAATGTTACACTTACCTTGGTCGTTTTACCTTCGCTCTAATGTTCACCTTTGAGCATGAATTTAGTATGAATGAATACTTGATGGTGACGATAAAGTTTGATTCCCCACTTCTCCCCAAGCAAACATTGCAAAAGGATACGTAAGAGATAATCATAAAATGAAGTACCCTCCTCAAAATGCAATCTCAAGCCAAGCTGAAATGGCAAATAAAGATTCACAAAATATTTTAGCTCAAAAAAAAAAAAACGAAATAAACTTGAGCCAAAAATGAATGGAAACATGATACGACACCACTCCAAACAGAGTATAACAAAAAAAGCAAAAAAAATGCCTAGAGTTTTTGTTTGGGGCCAAGTTCTGTGTACTACTCTAGTGCGGTTAAGTTCTTTTGGTTTCGCTGCCGTCATCGGTTGTTTGTTGTATGAATTTTCCCCTAGTATTTGGTTGTTGTTCGGTATCTAACGAGGTATTCCTATGTTAGGAATTTTAACAAAAATTCTTTGGCTATAAAATAAAATATCAATTGTGACATTGACTTTAGCTTCAGCAAAGTTCTCATACAGTATTTTTTTCCAAAATTGAATTTTAAAGAAAATTTCGTTGAAATGTTATTTTAATAGTTGATCTTTTATTCATATGCTATGTTCATATGCTTTTTCATTAAAGTTAAACGTTAATGTTATCTCTAATGTTAATATATGTTAAGGAGATCTGACTTATATGTTACTATCATTGTTCTCCATACTCAATTTGTTATCTCACAAACAGGGTTGCCAATAAAATCTCAAGCAAAATCGTCATGGTTTTTCGAAGAAATCGTCATAATCATCAAAAAATCTGCAATGTAAATAATATTAAAACTAAAACTATTTTTTTGGTTAAAAACAAAAGTATTTATTTCATATAAAGAACAGAAAATGAACATACATAACAATGCACTTAAACAATAAAATTCAGTTTTGTATAAAAATAACATAAAACATTTTTATGCAATATAGTTACTAATTCAGTAAGATTTTTATTTGAAAATAAATATTTACGTATGTGTTGCCCCATTTTCCAAATTTGACCATAAAACTCTTATTGATTGACTCTCCAATTAAGAGGTACAATTTTCTATAGATATAATATTTACAAAACTCAATCTTCTATAGAAATACAATTTTGACGAAATTTTCTTAGAAATAAAATTTTGCAAAAATGTTCATTGAAATAAAATGTTGTATACCAAAAAACAAAATGTTCAAAATTTTTCTACGGATATAAAGTGTTGGTGAAAAAAAGAAACAACAATAACGATTGAAGAGAAGCCAACAATAACAAACAAAACGAATGAAGATAGAGGAAGCACGCTCAAAAACAAACCCAGCCAAATACATACAAATCGATGATTTGAGTTTGGCAAAGGAAAAGAGATATGCTGGCAAATTTGTTTAGGCAGTAGCCGACTATCAAACCCTTTTTCGGGAGGTTCAAGTGTAGTTCACGTTGGGTTGAGTGAATTACCCGAATTTATTCTGATAATTGGTTGATAGTTTTGCTGCAAGTAGAGGATGCTGATGAGGAATGTGGTAATTCCGAAACAGCTGTACATCCAACCATCTTGCAGTCTATAGGGCTTTGCCCAAATAAATTTGACAAGCATACTTTTCCTCTGTTGGTTAAGCTACACTTGTAGTTTAGTCAATGCATGGCTTTAAGCTGAGATCAAAAAAAGAAACAACAATAACGATTGAAGAGAAGCCAACAATAAAAAACGAAATAAAATTTTGATAAAATTTTCTATAGAAATAAAATGTTGACAAAATTTTCTATAGAAATAAAAGTTTGATAAAATTTTCAATAGAAATAAAATTTTGACAAAATTTTCTATAGAAATAAAATTTTGACAAAATTTTCTATAGAAATAAAATTTTGTAAAACTTTTCTTTAGAAAAAACATTTTGACAAAATTTTCTAGAGAAATAAAATTTTAACAAAATTCATAAATTCAATTTTGTATTCAATTTTGTATATATGTACAATTTTGTCAAATTTTTCTATAAAAATAAAATTTTGACAAAAATTTTCTATAAAAATAAAATTTTGGCAAACATTTTCTATAAAAATAAAATTATTTTATCAAAATTTTATTTTTATAAAAAAAATAAAATTTTTATAAAATATTCTATAAAAATAAAATTTTGACAAAATTTTTTATAGAACTAACATTTTAACAAAATTTTTTTATAGAAATAAAATTTTGACAAACATTTTCTATAAAAATAAAATTTTGGCAACAATTTTCTATAAAAATAAAATTTTGAAAAACTTTTCTTTAGAAAAAACATTTTGACAAATTTTTTTTATAAAAATAACATTTTAACAAAATTTTGTATATATATACAGTTTTGTCAAATTTTTATATAGAAATAAAATTTTGACAAAAATTTTCTATAAAAATAAAATTTTTGGCAAAAATTTTCTATAAAAATAAAATTATTTTGTCAAAATTTTATTTTTATAAAAAAAATAAAATTTTTATAAAATTGTCTATAGAAATAAAATTTTGACATTTTTTATAGAACTAACATTTTAACAAAATTTTTTTATAGAAATAAATAATAAACATTTTAACAAAATTTGTTTATAGAAATAAAATTTTGAAAAAATTTTCTATAGAAATAAAATTTTGACAAAATTTTCTATAGAAATAAAACTTGACAACATTTTCTATAGAAATAAAATTTTGAACAACTTTTCTTTAGAAAAAACATTGTGACGAAATATTTTATAGAAATAACATTTTAACAAAATTTTTTATGAAATAAAATTTTGTATATATATACAATTTTGAAAAAATTTTCTATAGAAATAAAATTTTGACAAAAATTTTCTATAAAAATAAAATTTTGGCAAAAATTTTCTATAAAAATAAAATTATTTTGTCAAAATGTTATTTTTATAAAAAAAAATAAATTTTTATAAAATATTCTATAGAAATAAAATTTTGACAAAATTTTTTATAGAACTAACATTTTAACAAAAATTTTTTATAGAAATAAAATTTTGACAACATTTTTAATAGAAATAAAATTTTGATAAAAATTTTCTATAAAAATAAAATTTTGGCAACAATTTTCTATAAAAATAAAATTTTGACAAAATTTTCTAGAGAAATAAAATTTTGACAAAATGTTTCTATAAAAATAAAATTTTGACAAAATATTCTATAGAAATAAAATTTTGACAACATTTTTTATAGAACTAACATTTTAACGAATTTTTTTTTTTAGAAATAAAACTTTGACAAAATTTTCTATAGAAATAAAATTTTGACAAAAATTTTCTATAGAAATTAAATTTTGACAAAATTTTCTAGAGAAATAAAATTTTAACAAAATTCATAAAATGGTTGAATTAGTATAACTTAATGTTATCATTTCCCAATCGACTAAAATGTATTTAAAATCGAAAATGAAATTACGCATCGCCATTTTGACGAAGGATGACTGTCCAGGGTTAACGTAAACCTGGTACGAATGGTTGAAAAATTGTGTAGTTTTTGTATTTGCGTATTCATTCGTTTTTTTTTTTCATGGAAGTCCGTTTCGAACTTGTTAAACTCAAATTCAATTTTCAAATTAAAATTATGCCATATTTGAAGTAAAAACCGTCTATAAAATCAAATCTTGAAGGTGTATACGTTTTGGCTTCATGTTCAAGTTACCAAAAATTATTGAAATTGAGGGCAATTAGATTAATTAGAATAGAATAAAAAAAGGGAACTGTTTTATAGGAAAAATGAACTACCACGCACGACAATTGAACTAAATTTTACTCCACATATTGAGATTTCCACAAAGCGTTGTTAAAACCAGGAAATGTTAATGCCCTGTTGTACTTTTTAACTGCAGTTCACGAAATTACCTCATATCATAGAAGAAAAAATTAACTAAAAGTAAAGAAGAAAATCATTGGCGCCAAATCATGACAATTTTAACCATACAGTAGTTCATTCTTACTGTTTTTGGGAATCGTACGAAAATCTTCATTTGTTTTAGTTCATATTGAACTTATGTGTACGGTCATTGAACTTTATACTAAGGTTTAGTTCATAAAATTTTTGAGACATACTTAAAAAAAGTAAGATTTCATTAAGCTGTGGAAATTTTTTTCCAATAAAAATAAGTTCAATTTAGCGTTAGTTTAACTACGGAAATTTTTTTCTGTGTATGTAAATAAATCGATTTTAAACTGGAATATTCTAACTGTAAGGGTAAAACGCTTTTATCGACTTTTGGCCAAAGACAAAATCTTTGTATCAAAGTAACGCGTCCGTCTTCTATGCTAAGCAAAACTCGCATTCCTATTTTAGGGAAATACAAAAACGTATACATTACTCTTAAAAAATCCCCTCAAACATGAAAAACACAATTTGCGTGGAAAAACCACATCTTGGCAACACTGCAATGAATGCAACATTTATGAAGAGTGACAACTCAATAATCGCGATTTTTCTTGGAGTTGTTAGAATTCAATAAATTTCAAATGCTTATCATGTAGATAAATTTAATTAATACGGAAGAATAACAAAAACATCATTGTTGATTTAAAACAGTAGCATCATATGATGAAAAAAGATTTAATTCAATGTAATAAGCTCCTAAGTACGCACGGAGAGAGAGAGAGAGAGAGCTAGAGTGAAGAGAGTGTCCTAATGAATATCAGTCACATTGCTTCTTCTTCGAGTAACTTTCTCTATATCTTTTTTTCGTGGTCTCACCTTACACGAATCCAAGTATTAGTTGTGTTATATTCTTTATTTTGTTATACGATTTTTTCGAATTTAATTTCAATTTATTGTATTTTTTTTACAAATTCAATAGATATTTATAACTCAGTGTGCATTGTGGATATAATTTATTGCCAATCGTCATAGCCTTTTGTGTTAAAATTTCAAGAATTCTCTGTTTTTTGTTGTTGTTGTTTGCAATTTTTTTTCTTTTCTTCATCAACCATCGTAGTTGCTTCTCTACATTTTTTTTCATGAATTCTAACCACAACAACACGTCTAACATCTCAGGCATGTAAACTTAACCAGCCATTCACAGCAAACAGCTATTAAGTCATCCAAAGCTCTTTCAACCAAGCAAGCATTCTCTCATTCATTCAACTACCATCATTTAGAGTAGCGGATTGCAAGTGAGGACTAAATACAGTTGCATTAGCTTTTGAAGATTTGTAAGAAGAAGCAGAAACGTAGAAATAAATATATTATTGAGTTTTTCTACATGTTTCGCCTCGTAACCGTAAAACTACATGCTCTAACAAGAAAACATAAGAACCCCACGTTCATATTACAGCAACTGCCTACTTTTGGCATCGAAGACATCGAATAAACCGCGTGTCCAAATGCAGCTATGTGGGGATACCTATAACAGGTTTCTGACTAATCGCCCAGCAGCCATGAGCAATAAGTGCTTGAATGATTTCGATTTTGGGCAAATCGGAATGAATGATAGAAATTCCAATGCCAATTCATATGGAGGCCATCTATATTTTTCAATGGAAATGTTGTGCATGAAAAGAAAATATTAAAATTAACCTAAAGAAATCGAAAAAAAAAATATTAGATTTTTTAACGCTAAAAAAATTAATTAGCACTAGTTAAAATTAATATTGCAATTCAGTTAATTTTTTTATTGGTCAAAATGATCACTTCTTTCAAGTTTCACTGTAAATAAAAAAAAATATTTTAAAACGGAATTTAATATTTTTTTCAAATTTATTTTAACAAATAATTTTTTATTTTTATATAATTATTAATCTCAAATTCCATTCATCTTTTTTCCAGGTAAACCTTCATGCATATTTTAAAGTCATTACTATAATATGATGTAAGTATTTCAATCATAAAATTATGTTTAGGATTTCATGGGCTTAACATTAATGTTGTACTATTTTATGGGCTCAATTATTATGTCTTTTATTCACGGAGGATACTTTTCGAAAATGTCGACTTTGTAATGCCACATAAATACATAATTTAAAATGCTTTCAAATTGCTTTGATATTTACACAGCATTAGAGAAAATTGTACATCACTTGTTTTTCTATCATTTTATTTCTGACATAATGGGTATTTGTATGTTATATGAATGCGAACAAAATG